>NW_024061253.1:305000-450000 GCF_016432855.1 Salvelinus namaycush
GATCTACCTTGGTGTTGGAGCCCCATATACATAACAGTGGTTGGACGATCTACCTTGCTCAGGGTGTTGGAGCCCCATATACATAACAGTGGTTGGACGATCTACCTTGCTCTGGGTGTTGGAGCCCCATATACATAACAGTGGTTGGACGATCTACCTTGCTCTGGGTGTTGGAGCCCCATATACATAACAGTGGTTGGACGATCTACCTTGCTCTGGGTGTTGGAGCCCCATATACATAACAGTGGTTGGACGATCTACCTTGCTCTGGGTGTTGGAGCCCCATATACATAACAGTGGTTGGACGATCTACCTTGGTGTTGGAGCCCCATATACATAACAGTGGTTGGACGATCTACCTTGCTCTGGGTGTTGGAGCCCCATATACATAACAGTGGTTGGACGATCTACCTTGCTCTGGGTGTTGGAGCCCCATATACATAACAGTGGCTGGACCATCTACCTTGCTCAGGGTGTTGGAGCCCCATGGAGATAACATTAGTTGGGTGAGTCATCTGTACTTGGAAAGTGTGAGTTTCATCTGCATAACAGCGGTGGGAAGACCCAGCTGCGGCCGGAGGTGTCAGCTCTGATTGGATTGTATGAGCAATGTTAGATGAACAGGGGGTGGAAGACCCAGCTGCGGCCGGAGGTGTCAGCTCTGATTGGATTGTATGAGCAATGTTAGATGAACAGCGGTTGGAAGACCCAGCTGCGGCCGGAGGTGTCAGCTCTGATTGGATTGTATGAGCAATGTTAGATGAACAGGGGGTGGAAGACCCAGCTGCGGCCGGAGGTGTCAGCTCTGATTGGATTGTATGAGCAATGTTAGATGAACAGCGGTTGGAAGACCCAGCTGCGGCCGGAGGTGTCAGCTCTGATTGGATTGTATGAGCAATGTTAGATGAACAGCGGGTGGAAGACTCAGGAGTTATTGGACGATTCGAGGTTATGTGCATAACATCGGAATGGACAATTCAGCAGTGGTTGGACGTATCGGAAGCCCGTAGAAACAGCAGTGGTTGGATACACAACCCACAGTGAGACATTGAAACTAGGTCACCTCAGGTTGACACCTAAGCAGTGAAACAGGAGAAGATACATATAGTCTACCTGATGACACATTGTGGTGATTACTTCAAACGGCCTTGAAGCTTTTAGGAGGAGCCTCAGCTACATATATAAGATTAGTTACACAGACAGTGGAAAATTCAGTGTATATTTGCAGCTGAACCATGGACATGGTGTGAAGTACTTTACAAAACAACAAGAATTAGAAACAAAAGATAGAATGTCACATGACGTTTATTCAACATACAATAACAGAGGCGAATGGTACTACCAGCATCCCAATATGGGCCTAAGAGTTGAGGAATATACACAGTTGAGGGAATCTACACCCTCTCCCTTGTGCAACATACAGCAGAGAAGGTGGCATGAAAGAGCCTCTAATGACAGGCTGTATGACACAGAGGACCACAACACATATCAACACGACCTTCTGGTTCCACACAATGTACCTGTGTACCCTAGACACCCCCAACCCTTTGACTTAAGATGTAGGTCTGACAAAAACAGGTTACAACAAGGTAGTCATGACATAGGACTGTCACCGAAGACCAAGGGTTACAATGGACCGCCAACTCGGTACAACAAACGGCCACAAAACGTTTGTCATGTCCTACTACAGCAAAGGTGAAACGCTGTATACCTCTGGAATGGATCCCTGTGAAGGACAACCTGCCAAAACACAACGCAAGACTGGTGAGAGACAATGTCAGCAGCCGGCCCCAGCCCACCAGGGGCAGCCGTCGGTCCCACCCCCCAAGGGACAGCGTCGGGGCCCAGTCTCCCAGGGACCACAGCCGAGCTCACACCACCAGCGGCAGCAGAGACATGACCCATAGTTCTGTCAACCGTAGGCGAAGCAAAGAACCCAATACAGGCCTTAATGCTCAAAGGTTGTGTCCCGAAGTCTCCTGTAGCAGCGGCCGCAATGGTGGTCTTGGTAGCAGCGTCACATCAGCAAAGATTGGCAGATATGAAAACAGGTTTGCTTCACAAAGCCACAGCATGCCTAGATCACATAGACCGTCCACTGGCCCACATCAGAAACCTGTGACTGTGGACAATATTAAGAAGAGATCGGTCGACATGTCCTACAATCAGCCTGGTTCTCAGTCGAGCGTTAAAAGTGGTTGCAGAAAGAGGGCCTGGATGTTCAACAGGAGACCAAACAGCAGTGAAGAAGTAGACAATAGCACATCAGTGGTTCTACATGTCACAGCTAACAATGAGGAGGCTAACCTACCTAGAGAACCCGGTACAGATGATAGCGGAGATGAAAGCGATGACTCCAGCAGTGGAATCAGGGTTAAAGTACCTAGAGAACCCGGTGCAGATGATAGCGGAGATGAAAGCGATGACTCCAGCAGTGGAATCGGGGCTAAAGTACCTACAGAACCCAGTACAGATGATAGCGGAGATGAAAGCAACACAAGTTCCTCCAGTGACTCTGTTCACACTAGCGATGATGACAAGGAGGACTGTCACAATTCTGTACCCAAACATGTCGCGGAAAGGGTATCCTCTCCAGTCAAACATAGTGTACCTATCAAACAAAAAAAAGTACCAGAGTGGCTGGAGTCCAACAAGACCCTGATACTGAACCATGTGTATCTGCTGAGCCAGAGTACCAGTATACAGAGGATGCTGCCTGTTCTAGGGCGGTATGCACAATGCCTAATTCCCCCACCACAGATGACACAGAGCCTGTGTCGGCCCCAGCCGGGGCTACCTCTGCTGAGACGCAGACCCAGGAGCCAGACTCTGATGAGACTCAGGCCAATGATGTAGTGTCTGCTGAGACTGTGTCTGCAGAGACTCAGACCCCAGACTCTGATGAGAGAGACCGAGGAGCCAGACTCTGATGAGACTCAGACCAAGGAGCCAGACTGATGAGACTCAGACCAAGGAGCCAGACTGATGAGACTCAGACCAAGGAGCCAGACTCTGATGAGACTCAGACCAAGGAGCCAGACTCTGATGAGACTCAGACCAAGGAGCCAGACTCTGATGAGACAGACCAAGGAGCCAGACTGATGAGACTCAGACCAAGGAGCCAGACTCTGATGAGACTCAGACCAAGGAGCCAGACTCTGATGAGACTCAGACCAAGGAGCCAGACTCTGATGAGACTCAGACCAAGGAGCCAGACTGATGAGACTCAGACCAAGGAGCCAGACTCTGATGAGACTCAGACCAAGGAGCCAGACTGATGAGACTCAGACCAAGGAGCCAGACTCTGCTGAGACACAGACAGAGGAGCCAGACTCTGATGAGACTCAGACCAAGGAGCCAGACTGATGAGACTCAGACCAAGGAGCCAGACTCTGATGAGACTCAGACCAAGGAGCCAGACTGATGAGACTCAGACCAAGGAGCCAGACTGATGAAACTCAGACCAAGGAGCCAGACTCTGATGAGACTGAGACCAAGGAGCCAGACTCTGATGAGACTCAGACCAAGGAGCCAGACTGATGAGACTCAGACCAAGGAGCCAGACTCTGATGAGACTCAGACCAAGGAGCCAGACTCTGATGAGACAGACCAAGGAGCCAGACTCTGATGAGACTCAGACCAAGGAGTCAGACTCTGATGAGACTCAGACCAAGGAGCCAGACTCTGATGAGACTCAGACCAAGGAGCCAGACTCTGATGAGACTCAGACCAAGGAGCCAGACTCTGATGAGACTCAGACCTAGGAGCCAGACTGATGAGACTCAGACCAAGGAGCCAGATTCTGATGAGACTCAGACCAAGGAGCCAGACTCTGATGACACAGACCAAGGAGCCAGACTCTGATGAGACTCAGACCAAGGAGCCAGACTCTGATGAGACTCAGACCAAGGAGGTAGTGTCTGCTGTACCCAAGCCCCAGTCTACAACTGAACCATCGTTCCAACAACCTATTGGTGAAACATGTGAAATGTCTCACAATGTGCCTGAATGTAGAGTTGACCATGCAATTGTATTAGCTGCGCCTGGGTATCAAGATAGGGCTGATGAAGTTGTCTCTGCGACAGAGCACTTAAACAGGGCCGGATGTGCTACCTCAAAGGAGCTTCAGACTGTCGTGGATAGCATCACAGCCATGTCTGGGTGTGATACATCAGAGGAGGTTACTGCTGCCCTGGATAGCATCACAGCCATGTCTGGGTGTGATACATCAGAGGAGGTTACTGCTGCCCCCCTGGATAGCATCACAGCCATGTCTGGGTGTGATACATCAGAGGAGGTTACTGCTGTCCTGGATAGCATCACAGCCATGTCTGGGTGTGTTACATCAGAGGAGGTTACTGCTGTCCTGGATAGCATCACAGCCATGTCTGGGTGTGATACATCAGAGGAGGTTGCTGCTGTCCTGGATAGCATGACATGTGTCACGTAAGTGTAGCTATTACACACATTGTGTTATTACTGAATAGTAATCTATTGCCTTTGGGTAGAGGGGTGACTTGTTTCCGCCTTGTGTTACAGGGGTACCGAGAGAGTTCCGGATGATATGCTAACCGATGTGGAATATGCAAATGCCTTTCAAGAGAGTGAAGTGTCCCAAGCATCCGAGCCACATTTCAGTAGGCCACAGTGGAACGTTGACTCTTGTCCAGGTTCAATATTTTCTGCTACAACCGATCCCCTTCCCACTATGAAACCACCTTCAAGCGCCATCTGTAATGAGGTAACCCAGCTTACAGATGTGGAACTCAGCACCTTCAACGCCTGTATTGGTGACATGGCCCCTCTCGGGTACCCAGAGAACTCCATGGCTGCTCTTGAGAGGGTCTGTGGTGAATATGTCTTTCAACAACAACAGTCGGCACAGCCTCTAGAGCCCCAGCAGGTTGAGGTGCATCTGGAAACGTTTCATCAAGTGCTGCAGCAGGAGGCCCGGGTCCTACATCCCCAACAACCAGCATCTCAAGTGCCTGAAACTCCACAGCAGACTGTTGATATACAAGGGTTCAACGTGTGCAAACCCAAGCCAGTGACATCTTTACAGTCGCAAAGGACATTGTTCCCCACACCACCACAATCCGAAGCAGCTGTCACCTATGAAGAATCCGTGCCTGGTCCCAGCCAATATAACCTGTACAGCGACGGGGCTACCGTGTCGTCCATTGCGATGATAATCCCTGTGATGAAACAGTTGATTATATGCGCCACGTGTAAAAAGAAGTTCAACAGAGCGTTCATCTGTAACAACTACTTGATTCAGCTGAACAGGCCCGTGCAATGTGCTTGCGACTGTGTATTGTGCAGACTGTGTTACAGTGAACAAAGTGGTTGTCGCCTACACAATATATCGTCCACAAGGAGAGAGAGAGAGAGAGAGAGACAGAGAGAGAGAGAGAGAGAGAGAGAGAGAGAGAGAGTGAGAGGGGGGGATAGAGGAGGAGAGAGAGAGAGACAGAGAGAGAGAGAGAGAGAGGGGGGGGATAGAGGAGAGAGAGAGAGAGAGAGACAGAGAGAGATAAATAGAGAGAGAGATACCACTCTAAGCACCACACCCTTGCCAATTTTCCCTGCTCTGGAGAATGTAGGAGACTGGGATCTGGAACTCAACATAGATGATAAGTTCAAGACTGACAAGGAGGTCAACGTCCATGTGCAGCTGATTATGAATGAGGAGCAATCCTCTGGAGTTGACACCCTGCGAAGAGGTATGTATATTTCCATGTATAGATATATCTGTCTATGTTTATGTTATACTTCAATGACGAGCCCTGATCATGTAGCTGGACTGACAGTGTTCTCTTCCCGCACAGCGTTCAACCATCTCATCACAGTGAATGACACCATGTCCTTCAGGTACTGGGTAAGCAAAGCAATGCCAGAAGAGGTGGCCTACAGATATGTCTGCATCCCTCATGTACCTGGGTTCTGGGATCACGTTGTGGTGGGAACCTGTCCCCTTCCCAGAACGGAGAAGCTGATCGGACCTGATGACTCCTTACCGAGATTGTTCAATGTGTCACTTGGGTCCTACAGGTTTCATTGGTGCTGTTTTGTCTTGAAGAAACAGATCATTTTGACTATGTGGTGCACTTTGTTGCCCAGGAGAGGGCAGTCTAAGGTCGTCACAGTTGTTGACAACACACTGAGAAACCTCACCTCGAGCATAGAGTTTAGAAGAATGGGATTCTATCTTTGTAGGTGGTTTACAGCTCAGTACGTGTCACCACAAGACAGGCGGCTTAACCTTGTGTTAGATTGTAAACCCAGTGAAGGTGCTACTTTAGTCCATGTCATAGCTTTGTTGGCCACCAGGATTGGGATGGAAACAGTAACACCTCACCTGGCCCAGCAACGGTCCAAAGATGATAGTAATTACTGTTTCAATGGCAGGAATGCCAACAGCATGTTCACATGCCCCTCAGACGGTAATTCAGGAGGTAATTACATCGATATTGTTGAGGAGTTTAGCTCCTACCACAACAGTGGCGATGATGTTATTGGTCTCACTCACATGTCCACAACCACAGAGTGTTACAGCTTCCTTTAAAGTAGAGCAATGATGTTTGTATATTGTTACCTCAGCCTACAAGAGTCTACATGTGGGACCGTGTGGTGACATGATGCCTAAAGGTTATTTTAGGTCTTGTTTGACAATGGGCCCTGACTGATAAAAATTAATATGGTGATGTTCTCAATGTCACATGTTTACGATTTTATACCTTACTTTAATTGACCATATTACACCTGGGTAATGTGTATACCCTTTTGTATCAGCCAACCTTATATATCTATTGCCTTGAAATAAAATATGTCTTGCATATACATATATCTTGGTTGTGCTTATTTGAAAGATGACAGCGACACCACATTTTGAAAGACAATTGATGTGACAGTAATTGAGAATGAACTGCCTATGATCGGGTGCACATCTATGTGGATTACTCTGTAAGTATACGGGAAAGCACGTTGGTATCGTGAACCAGACATCAAACGCTTGACAGTACAGACACCTTGGGCTATCCGATAGGACCGTGCAGGGAGATGACGAGAGCTACTACGAGCGGGTCCAGAGAGCATCTTTTCCGTTGCGAGAAGGAGCTTGCCGAAGCCGCTCTGGAAGACAGAGGGAGCTCCTACGTATTAGACATCTTCAGAAAACGTGAGCTTAGTCATCGTGAAAGGGTTCAGTGTGACAATGTCGACTACGAGCGTTACGGGTTGATCCCTATCCATCGGGACGTCAACTCCTAGGCTTACGTAAGTAAGGGTTTGTAAGTAAGCATTTCAAGGTAATGCCTACACATGTTGTGTTTGATGCAGTTGACAAATACAATTTGATTTAATTTCATTTTAACTATGCGTTTAATACACTTTATGTTGGTGTTTCTTTTATTTTGGCAGATACAGTACATGTACTGTATGTCTTTTTGATAGTTATTTTTGTAGAAACTATTGATCCTCTTTGGCTAAATTATGCTCTGTTGTATTTTAAAAATTGAGAGCGGGCTCCTGTGGTTGGATTAAAAAAATATATTTTTTGAAAAAAGTATTTATTTTGTATTTGTTTTGCCCCTTGGGCCCCCTACGGGCTTGGTCCCAAGCTCCTGAATCACACATTTTACTAGTCACATTTATTTATTATGCAGTTTATATATTTTTATTAATCAATTAATTAAACAAGTGGCCCCCCTACCTCCTCTCCTCCCCATCTGACAAATAACAAAGTGTCCGCAGCAGCAGGCCTCTACACTCATTGAGAGTGGGCTCCTGAATCCCCCTGTGGTTGGCGGTTGCAGTAAAACATAAATATATACTACATACTGTATATTTTTTTATTTCTCCGGGGCCCAGGGGCAATAGCTCAGGTAAGCCAGCCCTTCCTATGTCAGAAAATAGCCAAGGCCTATTCACCTTATTCCTATGTGTTTCTGGATCAATCAATACAATTTCTGAATCCTTAAAATGTACATGTTGGTGTCTTGAAGTTTCCTATGACCTATAGGCCGAGGGAAATGCATTCATTTTGCAATGTATTAGCCTATTTCTTAGGTCTATAGAATATTTACTCCACAACTGAAATATCAACATCAGTCATGTCGACTGTATAGGATTCCAGCGCCTTGACAGATGCACACACACCACTGTGGTGACACGTCCCCTATATGACTATCTCTGTCCCCACGTTGTGATTCCCCTCCCCCACTCCACTTTACCGCGCAGAGCCAGAGAGGGAAAATCACTTTCATCTGGAGAAGCTCGTCCGTTAACACGGGGCGGCCCATCTGCAGGTCCCCGCTGTTCCTAAAAGAAAGGTGAGCAATATCATATTTTCAAGAATTGAAATGATATGGAAAGTTATTTTCATGCTGTAGTACAATTCCACCACCATAAATCGTTGTATTGGTTTATGAACTATGTTAGCCTAGTTAGCTTGTTTGTTGCTAGTGCTAATGGTCGCTCACTATCTAGCTAATGCACTAGTGAGCCAAGTTTGTTGACATTTGGGCGGGTAGCTTGATTAGTTAACATAACTGTTGATAAAGAGACTGATATTTTATGGCTATTTCAGTCAATTCTATCAGTGTGGTTATAAGTAACATGCATAGACAGCTAAATGGGACACGTGATCCCCATAGATGAACTTGAGTAGGTAGCAGTTTGATAACATTAGATGGTGTTAGTTTAGCGAGCTAAAGTTGGCTGGCTGGAAACCAGGTGTTGTGCACCCCACCTTGCATCTCATAGCAGAGTGGAAGAGGGAAAGTCACAGATGGCATTTTTTACTGCTTCTAACGTGCTTGTTTTGTAGTCATCTAACAAACATACATTATGTCTCTTATAAATTGTAGGTTAAGCCATGAATGTTGATTGTCTGACAGCCTTGGTATAGTTAAGCAGTAAAGCACAAGGAAAGGTTGAGGACTGTTCTTACGTAAGAGGCAACGCGGAGTGCCTGCCTGGTTACAGCCCTTAGCCTTGGTATATTGGCCATATACCACAAACCCCCGAGGTGCCTTATTTCTTAAATATACCACAGTTTCAGCCAATCAACATCCAGGACCCAAACTACCCAGTTTATAATGTCTGCTTTATTCCACAGATTAAGGATTTGAGTTGGCCTGACGGAGAGATCTTCCAGGCGACTCCGGCCCATGGAGGATGCAGAGCATCACATCAGATCAAACATTGATAAACCAGTACTTTACCAGCGTTTTATCAATATCT
Source organism: Salvelinus namaycush (assembly GCF_016432855.1). Taxonomy (NCBI): domain Eukaryota; kingdom Metazoa; phylum Chordata; class Actinopteri; order Salmoniformes; family Salmonidae; genus Salvelinus; species Salvelinus namaycush. The sequence goes on from NW_024061253.1 coordinate 314,244, forward strand.
TTAAAGGTAAGGTGAAGATTGAATATATTTCTGACAGTCCTAAATATGACAGCTATGAATTAGATGAATCAGATGTACATTTTAGAGGTTAGTGGGAAACAGTGAATTGGGATATATGGGCACAGTCACCCAGGAAAAAAGGTTTAAAGGAATAGCCATGTCTTTGTATTATGGTCATAGGATTCTTTAAGGTCCACTACAGTCACACGATGCTCCATCTGAAATCTCCTTCCACCTGAAAAGGCCCACCTTGAAAACCAATCATTGGTTTAGAAGACAAAGTAAGAGTGACAACTGAATCTAGCCTCTTGAAAGACAGAGCAGCGCATCCCCCTCCCTAAACCCCTGCTGCACACCTGAACCTCATTTGGATTGGCAGTGATATGTGTGAGATCACTTTTAGACAGTGTGAGGTCATTTTATGAGAATAGTTGTTTTTGGAGAAGCTTGGCAAGTTGAGTGGGGTGATCATGTGACCGGAGTGGACCTCCAGACAGTGATTATTCTCTGTAATAATTGACAAGCACAATGCAATATCTCCTAATGTTTGTATTTTGTGTCTGCTAAGGACGGGGAGTTTTTGCCACTGAATTCATATCCAAAGGAGACTTTGTTGTGGAGTACCGAGGTGAACTGCTTACACAACAGGAGGGCGAGGTCCGAGCTGATCAGTACAATGATTCTGCAAAGGTGTTTCTTTTCGATTTCCAATGGAAAGGAAGAACATGGTGGTAAGTAGGATTGATGAGAACAAAATAAACATATTAATGCCTTTTGAGATCTAAAAAAAGCAACAACATTAAAATGGAGACAGACATTTAAATGGTTGGTGGCACAATATGCACTGTAGGCCTATCTCAGGCCCAGATACTAATTTGACCGTGTCCCTGACCTAAACAGTAAGGAACAATATTAGTCTTCAAACCAACTGGTTCGCTATCAGAGCATCTGCACTCCTTTTTTAAACAACGCGTTAGGGACTTTTCTGCCCCTTTTCTGAAATAGAAACCCTGTGCTGCAATATCTTCATTAAACTGTGACATGTTATGTTTCTATGCAGCATTGATGCATCTGAAGAAGACTCCTCCCTTGGGAGACTCGTTAATGATGATCACAAAAGACTCAATCTCAAAATGAAGGCCATACAAGCAAACGATGAGCCACACTTGTGCCTCTTCGCGACTCGAGATATTGCAGCTGGCGAAGAGTTGACTTATAGTTACGGTGATTCAGACTGGCCATGGAGAACACAGGTGAGGAACTTTTTTTTTAAAGATGCAAGATGAAGTTACCACCCATCTTGGAAGAGCCGGGAGGATGAGCAATTCACTACCCTGTCATGCAATATGTTGTGATGCAGACAGTGTCTCTTAACTACTAAGATGTAATTGATGTCTAATTGTTGTCTTGGTTCACTTAATTCAGGTCATCAAAACTGAATTGTCGTCCAGCCCAAAACCTATGGTAAGAACTTTACTAAAGTCATAGATCAATATGAGTTTATTTTTTTCTATTATCACATTTACTATTTCACTTTCACAAATACACATTTATAGTCTAACATCAATTGCACTGGAATGCAGTGCACTTGTTGCATACATCAAGAGTTAACTAAATATACAATACATTCAAATATATGAAATAAAAACATTAGCAATAAGAACTCAGTAGTTAGGCTCTTGTGGGCTCATTTAGTAGCCCAACTCATGAGGGATTTGCTCTTCTCCTGAAAAGTTCAGTCCTGCATCTGACCAGAATAGGATGTTCAAAACTAAACGCTACACCAGGCATTTCCTGTGTGCTTTCTTATACAGTAGGTCCCCAGATGTATACAATGCATTAGATCACGTTTTTTGATTTGAGGGGATTTTTCAGTGTTTTAAAAATGTTGATTATGTTTCAGCATCCAGGGGTGTGTCAGTTTCTACAAACACAGTCTCTTAGTGCAGAGATGTCTGACTGTTCTGCCTGTTGGTTACAGGCTGGGAGCAGAACAGGGGCTGTGGCAGAGCAGAGCACTTAGGGGTGAAGTCCCTTGCTCAAAGGCAAAACAGCAGTAGGTAGTACACAGGGATATTGAAGCTGGTAACCCACCGGGCTTCAATATCACCGTATACTACCTACTGCCGTTGTGCCCATCAGCAAGGCACTTTACAACACACACATCACAGGCTGATAGCAGGACAGGGGCTGTGGCAGAGCATCAGAGCCCATCAGAAAGGCACTTTACAACACACACATCACAGGCTGATAGCAGGACAGGGGCTGTGGCAGAGCATCAGAGCCCATCAGAAAGGCACTTTACAACACACACATCACAGGCTGATAGCAGGACAGGGGCTGTGGCAGAGCATCAGAGCCCATCAGCAAGGCACTTTACAACACACACACCACAGGCTGATTTATTTATTTATTTTATTTTACCGTTATTTTACCAGGTAAGTTGACTGAGAACACGTTCTCATTTGCAGCAACGACCTGGGGAATAGTTACAGGGGAGAGGAGGGGGATGAATGAGCCAATTGTAAACTGGGGATTATTAGGTGACCATGATGGTTTGAGGGCCAGATTGGGAATTTAGCTAGTCTGTAATAATTGACTAGCACAATACAATAACTCCTAATGTTTGTATTTTTGTGTCTGCAAAGGACGACAAGTTGATTTACGGGGAGAGGTCGGGTAATGTAATTATGTGCCCGAGCACAAAACAACATATATGTAATTTTTGTCCTGTCTAAATCTGCCATGTCAGTCATTTTTTATTCCAACCAGAATAACCTCATGTTTTCTGGTCTCCTGAAAGTACTAGTCCCGTGCGAATCAACATCACGTTTTATTTGTCACATGCGCCGAATAAAACAGGTGCTTACTTACAAGCCCTTAACCAACAATGCAGTTCAAGAAATAGAGTTAAGAAAATATATACTAAATAAAATAAGTCAGCTTTTGCAGACACGTCTCGCCCCGCATCAGTATAGAAAGGGTCCCTAGCAAACTGCATCAGTATAGAAAGGGTCCCTAACAAACTGCATCAGTATAGAAAGGGTCCCTAGCAAACTGCATCAGTATAGAAAGGGTCTCTAGCAAACTGCATCAGTATAGAAAGGGTCCCTAACAAACTGCATCAGTATAGAAAGGGTCCCTAACAAACTGCATCAGTATAGAAAGGGTCCCTAACAAACTGCATCAGTATAGAAAGGGTCCCTAGCAAACTGCATCACCTTTGTGGGGAGACTAAAATCATCAAATCTTGTTGCAAAGTTACAATGTGTATATCATTGACCGCTAGCCAGAAATAGCTATTTTTTTCTTCCTTCCTCGTTATGCAGACATCAGCACACCTGGCACCATCGAGGTGCAGCTGTTTACTTTCTACACGGGTTGTTATTTTTCAGTTTCCTCCTAAGAACAGATTGTAGTGGTAAAATAAAAAGGGATACATTTTTTTGGTGCCATTTAGGTGAAATTGATCTCCAAGCTTCACTCCAGTCAAAACGGGCTTTGCGAGTGTTTGATTCCATTCATTTGCTGTGGGCTGGCGCTAGTGCTCCAGCTTATTGGTATTTAAAACAACTTTTTAAACTTTTATTTAACTCGTCAAGTCAGTTAAGAACAAATTCTTATTTTCAATGACGGCCTAGGAACAGTGGGTTAATTGCCTTGTTCAGGGGGCAGAACGACAGATTTTTACCTTGTCAGCTCGGGGATTCAATCTTGCAACCTTTCGGTTACTAGTCCAATGCTCTAACCACTAGACTACCTGCCGCCCCAGCTTAGCCAACGTTTGCTTGTCATTTTTCTTCCTTGACGTTTTCCATTGTCCAGCCCAGCCTTCTATAGTTACCCACTGTAGGGAAAAGGTTTTGGGGGGGCTCATATCAGAGGAAAAAAGAAAAGCAGTCAATCATGTCAATAACTGTTTTATCCCTCCTCTGTAGTCCCAAATTAAGTCCAAGTGATTGATGCCACTCAATAAACAAACCTCATCTACAAACTCCTCATCAAGCATTTACACTAGTATGTGTTGGGTTTGTTGTGGCGGCAATTGCAGAGAAATGCAATTATCTCCTCCCTAAACTCTCATACTCTCTTGAGAGCATTAGGCCTACCCTTACTTAGCTACCTAACATCATTATGTAAAAGTAGATCATGATGCTCAGCAGACTACGAAACGAGCCATGTTGAAAGATAAATGTTGATGGGATAAAGTTTATGATAGTCAAAGCTGAGCATTGTTTTTTAAGTCACAGCTGAGTTTAGCCAAAGCATGTTCAGGCAGTGTGGTCTATCCGCGTTGAAAGAGCCAATAGGCGGGCAGTACCCCTGTTAGCAGCTCCGATTGGAAGTAACTGGTATGTTACTGATATTGATTGACAGCACTTAATGGGCAGGGCTATAAGAAAAGAGATTCTCCCATTGGATAATATTGAGCAAGGGCTCATTTTGTTACTAAATATCAGATTTATTTCTGCTGGGATTTAAAAAAAAAAATTAAGCAAAATTATCTTTCAAAAAATGTATAAAACAACATCTCATGGCACATTAGGGACTGTGAAATGGTACACAGACACAGTCTGTGACACTAACACACACAATCTACACCCACATTATTCTTTAGTTGTATTGTTTGTGTAAGTCATTGTATTCTAATGCTAATTCTAACCCTAAACCCCCTAGAAACAGCCTTATTCCTTGTCGGGACCTGCAAATGTCCCCAGTTGGTCGAATGTTTGTCAGTTTGCTATTCTTGCGTGGACTTCTGGTCCCCACAAGTATAGTTAAACATGTCCACTCTCACACTCGAACACACACAATCTACACACACATTATTCTTTAGGAATATTGTTGTATTTAATATTTGTGTGAATGTTTTTGGCTATTAGTGTGTCCGTGCTTGGTTACTTGTCGTGTTTTATGGTAATTTTTGTTGGATTGTACCTCAACTTTAAAGGAGCTAATAGTATTTAAGTATTTCTGTGCCGCGTAGGTTTATTTTGTTTGCCTTGTTTGACTGATTTCAGCTCATTGACGCGTTGCAGAATGACAACTCCCAACCCTTTCAGAACAGCATGGACACGGATGGATCAGATTCCAACTTGAAAGAAGATGCGGAGACCGTGTCTGTGTCTTCCAGCCCCAAACCCACGGTAAGAGAACTTGAATGATGGCCACAGTCGATCGTTGATCCCCCTTTAAATTGTCTATCAGCCTAACTCCCAGTTATTATAGCCCCTAGCGTATTAACCTAGATCAGGGCTATTCAACTATATTCTTACAGTTGGCAGATTTGAAAAAGGTTATTTACTGGGGACCAGACATTTTTTACATGCGATTGCTTTTCCTAAGACCGGTATGAACCACTTCTTTGGCCGACTTATAACACAGTTGACCTGCATTACATTCTTCATACATAGCTTTGTTTTTGATTTTTATTTACACATAGGAAACCTTTTATGCATGGCATATGTCAGCTGACCAGCATCACATTCCATTCTGTATTTATTTAATTTCATTCTTTCCTGTTTTACACAATTTATTTTGAACATTAAAAACACACAAGTGTTTCCCTTCGAATGGAAGAAATTGCACTTTGGGAGAGAGCAGAAAAGTGCAACCCGCCGGTATGAAGATTCACATTTGACAGGAAGAAACAGTGTTTGTTTTCATGTGAGAGAAGCTGGATTTACACGTGTCTGTTTAGGAATTATTCTGCAATAATATGCTCAGTCCAAAACGTTGCACAGCCCGCAGACTGAAGTGCCTCAGATAAGATGTTTGCACGTCTCCGAACTCTAGGTAGAGGGAACCCTTGTCATGTGACATTGGCACCTTAGCATTCGCAGAGAAGTCTCCCCGTCGCATCGGTATAGAAAGGATCCCTAACAAACTGCATCACCTTTGTGGGGAGACTAAACTCATCAAATCATGTTGCAAAGCTATCTTTCAGCTTAACTGAAAACTCTGACATTACTGGTGTCATCTGTACTCGGGATGGCTTTATTAGGCTGGACAAATGACATTTTTAACAACGCTTTTTTTCTGGTAAAAATGAGTTCATTGCATCCGTCGTGGAGCCCAGTTTCATAATATTACCATATGTCCCAGTTGCTTGCTTTAGTTTTGAAGTAATCGTGAAAAAAACAGGCCTTATTTTAGGTCATGTTTCACCCTGCAATCTCCTATTAGTTCTATTGAGCACCGTGGCACCAACTCACCTTCTGAACGTTCTATTCCCAGCCCATTGTTCTGCATCACAATGCCATCTCCTATTAGTTCTACTGAGCACCGTGGCACCAACTCACCTTCTGAACGTTCTATTCCCAGCCCATTGTTCTGCATCACAATGCCATCTCCTATTAGTTCTACTGAGCACCGTGGCACCAACTCGCGTTCCGAACGTTCTATTCCCAGCCCATTGTTCTGCATCACAATGCCTGCATTGCTATTGTTGGCAATGAGACCTGCCCACGTTGGTAGTTAAAAGGTCAACCACAACAAGAAATGACTCATGGAACTCTGAGGTCGTCCCATTGTTTCCTATGGGGAAATATAGGTATGTCTGTCTATTTTGCTAAATATCTCGCAATGTGTATATTTAGATTTTTTCCAAATTAGACACCATTTGACACAACATTTTAGAATTCTTCTGTGATTTATTTTTGTATTTTTTTTTAGCAACATTATCCTACATTTTTTTTTAATGTATACTTTTTAATTTAACCTTGAACTAGTCATGTACAGTATATCACACAGTGTTGGGGTCAATTCCAATCATTTCAACCACTACACTGTGTTTTTTAATTTCTCTTCAATGGTTTTCAATTTGGAATTGGAATTTGCTTTACTTTCTGAATTGAAATGGAAGTTGAACCCAATCCTTACAGCATAACACAAAATGGCTAATATTTTTTAATCCCTGCACATGTTCTAACCACTTGTGTTAAGGAGAAATGTTGGGATATTTGTTCAATAGCCATTTTAGAACTTGTTTAGTATGTATCCCTTATTACTATCAATGGCTACATCAAGCTTGTGACTCTACTAACTTGTTGGATGCATTTGTAGTTTGTTTTGGTTGTTTCTGATTTATTTTATGCCCAATTTCAATTAATTCTAAATAATACACTGCTCAAAAAAATAAAGGGAACACTAAAATAACACATCCTAGATCTGAATGAATGAAATATTCTTATTAAATACTTTTTTCTTTACATAGTTGAATGTGCTGACAACAAAATCACACACAAATGATCAATGGAAATCAAATTTATCAACCCATGGAGGTCTGGATTTGGAGTCACACTCAAAATTAAAGTGGAAAACCACACTACAGGCTGATCCAACTTTGATGTAATGTCCTTAAAACAAGTCAAAATGAGGCTCAGTAGTGTGTGTGGCCTTCACGTGCCTGTATGACCTCCCTACAACGCCTGGGCATGCTCCTGATGAGGTGGCTCCTGGACAGTCTGTGGTACAACGTGGCGTTGGTGGATGGAGCGAGACATGATGTCCCAGATGTGCTCAATTGGATTCAGGTCTGGGGAACGGGCGGGCCAGTCCATAGCATCAATGCCTTCCTCTTGCAGGAACTGCTGACACACTCCAGCCACATGAGGTCTAGCATTGTCTTGCATTAGGAGGAACCCAGGGCCAACCACACCAGCATATGGTCTCACAAGGGGTCTGAGGATCTCATCTTGGTACCTAATGGCAGTCAGGCTACCTCTGGCGAGCACATGGAGGGCTGTGCGGCCCCCCAAAGAAATGCCACCCCACACCATGACTGACCCACCGCCAAACCGGTCATGCTGGAGGATGTTGCAGGCAGCAGAACGTTCTCCACGGCGTCTCCAGACTCTGTCACGTCTGTCACATGTGCTCAGTGTGAACCTGCTTTCATCTGTGAAGAGCACAGGGCGCCAGTGGCGAATTTGCCAATCTTGGTGTTCTCTGGCAAATGCCAAACGTCCTGCACGGTGTTGGGCTGTAAGCACAACCCCCACCTGTGGACGTCGGGCCCTCATACTACCCTCATGGAGTCTGTTTCTGACCGTTTGAGCAGACACATGCACATTTGTGGCCTGCTGGAGGTCATTTTGCAGGGCTCTGGCAGTGCTCCTCCTGCTCCTCCTTGCACAAAGGCGGAGGTAGCGGTCCTGCTGCTGGGTTGTTGCCCTCCTACGGCCTCCTCCACGTCTCCTGATGTACTGGCCTGTCTCCTGGTAGCGCCTCCATGCTCTGGACACTACGCTGACAGACACAGAAAACCTTCTTGCCACAGCTCGCATTGATGTGCCATCCTGGATGAGCTGCACTACCTGAGCCACTTGTGTGGGTTGTAGACTCCATCTCATGCTACCACTAGAGTGAAAGCACCGCCAGCATTCAAAAGTGAGCAAAACATCAGCCAGGAAGCATAGGAACTGAGAAGTGGTCTGTGGTCACCACCTGCAGAACCACTCCTTTATTGGGGGTGTCTTGCTAATTGCCTATAATTTCCACCTATTGTCTATTCCATTTGCACAACAGCATGTGAAATTTATTGTCAATCAGTGTTGCTTCCTAAGTGGACAGTTTGATTTCACAGAAGTGTGATTGACTTGGAGTTACATTGTGTTGTTTAAGTGTTCCCTTTATTTTTTTGAGCAGTGTATATTGTGTAATTTTGGAGTCCTCTTTATTCTAAATAAGACTAATGTTTTCTAAACACTTTTTCCTGCCCCCACCCCATTGGATATTTTTCATGCTGAATATCCATCAGTCAGCTACCCTCCCCTTAGTCAGTGGGTTAACTGTCAGTGGGTTAACAGTGGGTTAACTGCCTTGTTCAGGGGCAGAACAACAGATTGCTACCCTCCCCTTAGTCAGCTCCTGAACAGTGGGTTAACTGCCTTGTTCAGGGGCAGAACAACAGATTGCTACCCTCCCCTTAGTCAGCTCCTGAACAGTGGGTTAACTGCCTTGTTCAGGGGCAGAACAATAGTCAGCTACCCTCCCCTTAGTCAGCTCCTGAACAGTGGGTTAACTGCCTTGTTCAGGGGCAGAACAACAGTCAGCTACCCTCCCCTTAGTCAGCTACCCTCCCCTTAGTCAGCTCCTGAACAGTGGGTTAACTGCCTTGTTCAGGGGCAGAACAACAGATTGCTAGCCTCCCCTTAGTCAGCTCCTGAACAGTGGGTTAACTGCCTTGTTCAGGTGCAGAACAACAGATTGCTACCCTCCCCTTAGTCAGCTCCTGCACAGTGGGTTAACTGCCTTGTTCAGGGGCAGAACAACAGATTGCTAGCCTCCCCTTAGTCAGCTCCTGAACAGTGGGTTAACTGCCTTGTTCAGGGGCAGAACAACAGATTGCTACCCTCCCCTTAGTCAGCTCCTGAACAGTGGGTTAACTGCCTTGTTCAGGGGCAGAACAACAGATTGCTACCCTCCCCTTAGTCAGCTCCTGAACAGTGGGTTAACTGCCTTGTTCAGGGGCAGAACAACAGATTGCTAGCCTCCCCTTAGTCAGCTCCTGAACAGTGGGTTAACTGCCTTGTTCAGGGGCAGAACAACAGATTGCTAGCCTCCCCTTAGTCAGCTCCTGAACAGTGGGTTAACTGCCTTGTTCAGGTGCAGAACAACAGATTGCTACCCTCCCCTTAGTCAGCTCCTGAACAGTGGGTTAACTGCCTTGTTCAGGGGCAGAACAACAGATTGCTAGCCTCCCCTTAGTCAGCTCCTGAACAGTGGGTTAACTGCCTTGTTCAGGGGCAGAACAACAGATTGCTAGCCTCCCCTTAGTCAGCTCCTGAACAGTGGGTTAACTGCCTTGTTCAGGTGCAGAACAACAGATTGCTACCCTCCCCTTAGTCAGCTCCTGAACAGTGGGTTAACTGCCTTGTTCAGGGGCAGAACAACAGATTGCTAGCCTCCCCTTAGTCAGCTCCTGAACAGTGGGTTAACTGCCTTGTTCAGGGGCAGAACAACAGATTGCTACCCTCCCCTTAGTCAGCTCCTGAACAGTGGGTTAACTGCCTTGTTCAGGGGCAGAACAACAGATTGCTACCCTCCCCTTAGTCAGCTCCTGAACAGTGGGTTAACTGCCTTGTTCAGGGGCAGAACAACAGATTGCTACCCTCCCCTAAACTCAGGACAACATCTGTGGATATCCTTTATACACCGCTATCTAGAACCTAAAAGGGTTCTTTGGCTCTCTCTGCCCCCACAGGATTGTGGGTGTGTACTGAGCATTAGCCTACAAAATATGTAATGGAATGATTACAAATAATCAGGACATGATTGTACAGCTATTGGTTTAGTATGTAAGAGTTGATATGTTGGAGTGAAACAGGTCAGGTTTTCAGTGATCAGACAATCTATTCAGTAAAACAAATGTGTCAATTCTGATTTGATTTGATGATTTCAGCTCAAACAAATGCTTGGATATGATTCTGAAGACTCAATCAGCAGCATCGAAATAACAGAAGATGAGTATGTGTCAGGAACAGAAAGTGAAAGTGAGAGCAGCATAGATATCTCTGAATGTACATTTGATATTTTTGTACTCCAGGGTACTATACTCTACCCTTATTTCTACGTGTCTGTATGCCTGTCCGCCCGTCTGTCCCTCTTCCTGCCTGCCCGCCTCCCTGTTTGTTTGATTTTGTAAATAAAAAAATCTGACCATCAAAAATCTGTCCTCCTCCTTCCCTGACTTTTCCAGAATGTTTGTATGTTACTGTTCATTTGTCAGAATTTAGAAAACTCAAACAAAAGTATTTAGAGCCTTTTTCACACTTAAAACTGAATCCACCAAGACAATGTGCTGTAGGAAGTTGGTACCCAGCCAGGTGCTGATGCAACTCTCCTGACTGAGTGACAAACTGAATCCGCCGAGACAATGTGCTGTAGGAAGTTGGTACCCAGCCAGGTGCTGATGCAACTCTCCTGACTGAGTGACAAACTGAATCCGCCGAGACAATGTGCTGTAGGAAGTTGGTACCCAGCCAGGTGCTAATGCAACTCTCCTGACTGAGTGATGAATGGGAAATCATTGTGCACCTTCATAATTACATTTAAATGAGGCCTGAGTGATGAGGAGGGTGAAGAGGTTGAATTAATTTGAACAATAGTGTATTGATGAGTTTGTTATGCCTATTTATCAGCAGCAAATCATTTGACCGCATGACTTGTGGGTTGATACCATTACTTTTACATTTTACTTTGTACAAATTCAAAAAGGCACTCGCACATCTGAGCAATCTTATTTGCAGGTGCATGGCAACAATTGAACAAGATGAAGGAAGAAGGAAACCGCACACTGCTCTTGATAGTATCACCGATATTTAATAAGCTTAAGGCCACACGGCCTTCGTCAGAGCTATCAAGAGCAGTGTGCGGTTTCCTTTTTCCTTCACCTTTTACTTTATAAAAAACAGTTACGGGACTGTTTTATTTACTTCTAAATAATTCATATTAATTCATATTTACTTCTAAATAATTCATATTGGGCGGGAAACAATCGATGCCAGACAACCTGATCAGCTGATTGAAACTACACCTGAAACGATACCACATGTTCACACATAAGAGTTAGCCTATAGACACGTTTACATTGGCAGTCGGATGAGTGACAATATATTAGGCCTATTATTTGTCAAATTGTACATGAAGAGATGGGCGCATCGCTTTATCAAATCCGCCACATGCAGGTAAAACATTGTGATTTCTACATAGTATCTGAAAAAGCATATTCTGCACTTTTTATGACACTTACCTTTGATAAATAACTGAATTCAAGAGGTGCAGCTCTTTTTTTCAAATGTAACTTTTTCCAAGAATATTCGTGCTGTCCCTGCATTCAGCTCATGACCACTCGGCAGCATAGCTCTGGCTACTAAGCAGAAACTAGTAACATAATAAACGTAACATTAAAATATGCTATTCTGTTGTTAATTGATGTATGGGCGCCAGCAACCAGAAATAAACGAATAATGGTGCATGTGATTTCAGTTGTTTTTGTTTGCGCCAAGGTCGAAACTAAGTACTTGCTCAATGTCTTTCCCTATCTGGTGAAAGATGAAACCAGGCCAGCGGGTCAGAGACTGGTGTTGAAACCAAGTACTTGCTCAATGTCTTTCCGTATCTGGTGAAAGATGAAACCAGGCCAGCGGGTCAGATACTGGTGTTGAAACCAAGTACTTGCTCAATGTCTTTCCGTATCTGGTGAAAGATGAAACCAGGCCAGCGGGTCAGAGACTGGTGTTGAAACCAAGTACTTGTTCAATGTCTTTCCCTATCTGGTGAAAGATGAAACCAGCCCAGCGGGTCAGAGACTGGTGTTGAAACCAAGTACTTGTTCAATGTCTTTCCCTATCTGGTGAAAGATGAAACCAGGCCAGCGGGTCAGAGACTGGTGTTGAAACCAAGTACTTGTTCAATGTCTTCCCCTATCTGGTGAAAGATGAAACCAGGCCAGCGGGTCAGAGACTGGTGTTGAAACCAAGTACTTGCTCAATGTCTTTCCCTATCTGGTGAAAGATGAAACCAGGCCAGCGGGTCAGAGACTGGTGTCGAAACCAAGTACTTGCTCAATGTCTTTCCCTATCTGGTGAAAGATGAAACCAGGCCAGCGGGTCAGAGACTGGTGTTGAAACCAAGTACTTGCTCAATGTCTTTCCCTATCTGGTGAAAGATGAAACCAGGCCAGCGGGTCAGAGACTGGTGTTGAAACCAAGTACTTGCTCAATGTCTTTCCCTATCTGGTGAAAGATGAAACCAGGCCAGCGGGTCAGAGACTGGTGTTGAAACCAAGTACTTGCTCAATGTCTTTCCCTATCTGGTGAAAGATGAAACCAGGCCAGCGGGTGAGATACTAGTGTTGAAACTCGTGGACAAAGGCAGGAATATGACCATGGTCAACTTCTTCACATTAATTACCCCTGGCAGACTTGTTGATTGCAAAGAAGACGAGCCTTCTCGGAATAGTGAACAAATAAAGGCGGGAGCCTTTATTTTAAACCATAAAAATAAGACATAATGTCAAGGTGTCAGGTGCACAGGAAACAAGGCCCATGAAACTGTTGTCAGTGCAACTGATTTGTTTTTGGGGCTTGTTCACACAAATCCCCGAAGCTGACTGTGGACCCGAAACTTAAAGAGAAGACCTGATTGGTTCATGTGTAAAGGGTATAAGGGCACAATAGTGTCTGATTCAATCAGCAAGTGACTGTTTTTATATCTTGTCATATTTACACAAATATATCTTTATGCAATTAATCCTTTACAATTGTTCATGCACATACACTCCGTTTGTTTAGGAATACAGCAAATAAATTCACCTGGCTGGTTAAAGTATTAATATTATTATCTGTATTATCTGTTAGTTTCTGTTAGAAGCTGTAACTGGACTTTATTAATACTATAACTCTGTTACTAATCAAACCTATAAATAAAGTAGATCAAATGGATTCCACTGTAGTGTTTTATGTGTTTCTAGGACTGTAGAATTATACAAAACATATCCTTGACTCTCTAAACAAATAACTATTTTTTTATTGATATTTTCCCATTATTTCTTCATGCAATTAATCATTTACAATAGTTTATGCACTATTTATTAAGCATTTATTTATCAAGCATGTTTTCACACCTTGCAGGTTGATATGCATCTGATGCTAAAGAGGACGCCCGGCAACATTCTCTAGTGGTTCTGATATGCTGAAAGGCCATTCAAACTGATCTAGATTAGAATCTATTCTCTAGTGGTTCTGATATGCTGAAAGGGCATTCAAACTGATCTAGATTAGAATCCATTCTCTAGTGGGTTCTGATATGCTGAAAGGCAATTCAAACTGATCTAGATTAGAATCCATTCTCTAGTGGGTTCTGATATGCTGAAAGGCCATTCAAACTGATCTAGATTAGAATCTATTCTCTAGTGGTTCTGATATGCTGAAAGGCAATTCAAACTGATCTAGATTAGAATCCATTCTCTAGTGGTTCTGATATGCTGAAAGGCCATTCAAACTGATCTAGATTAGAATCCATTCTCTAGTGGTTCTGATATGCTGAAAGGCCATTCAAACTGATCTAGATTAGAATCCATTCTCTAGTGGGTTCTGATATGCTGAAAGGCCATTCAAACTGATATAGATTAGAATCCATTCTCTAGTGGGTTCTGATATGCTGAAAGGCCATTCAAACTGATCTAGATTAGAATCCATTCTCTAGTGGTTCTGATATGCTGAAAGGCAATTCAAACTGATCTAGATTAGAATCCATTCTCTAGTGGTTCTGATATGCTGAAAGACAATTCAAACTGATCTAGATTAGAATCCATTCTCTAGTGGGTTCTGATATGCTGAAAGGCCATTCAAACTGATCTAGATTAGAATCCATTCTCTAGTGGGTTCTGAAATGCTGAAAGACAATTCAAACTGATCTAGATTAGAATCCATTCTCTAGTGGGATCTGATATGCTGAAAGGCCATTCAAACTGATCTAGATTAGAATCCATTCTCTAGTGGTTCTGATATGCTGAAAGGCCATTCAAACTGATCTAGATTAGAATCCATTCTCTAATGGTTCTGATATGCTGAAAGGCCATTCAAACTGATCTAGATTAGAATCCATTCTCTAGTGGTTCTGATATGCTGAAAGGCCATTCAAACTGATCTAGATTAGAATCCATTCTCTAGTGGGTTCTGATATGCTGAAAGGCCATTCAAACTGATCTAGATTAGAATCCATTCTCTAGTGGGTTCTGATATGCTGAAAGGCCATTCAAACTGATCTAGATTAGAATCCATTCTCTAGTGGGTTCTGATATGCTGAAAGGCCATTCAAACTGATCTAGATTAGAATCCATCTTCTCCTTGTGCCCTAAACAACAGCCGACATTTTTGTCCCCAGATGGTACTAGTTGGTCGGAACTTGGTCCCCAGATGGGACTTCCTGTTGACGCCAAATAAGGAGTTTCCTCTTGTGTCCCCACATTGATCACCTTCCCAGTCCCCACAATGTCGTCTACCCCGATTTCAATGAATCAATTACATTTGAAGGGGTGTATTTATTATAGATGTTGTTTAAGATTTGTTGATATTTTCATCTTGTCTCCAGGTTGTCAGGAATGTGGTGTGAGAACAGGTGTCCCCATAATGTGGTGTGAGAACAGGTGTCCCCAGAATGTGGTGTGAGAACAGGTGTCCCCAGAATGTGGTGTGAGAACAGGTGTCCCCAGAATGTGGTGTGAGAACAGGTGTCCCAAGAATGTGGTGTGAGAACAGGTGTCCCCAGAATGTGGTGTGAGAACAGGTGTCCCCAGAATGTGGTGTGAGAACAGGTGTCCCAAGAATGTGGTGTGAGAACAGGTGTCCCCAGAAGGTGATATAAACACGTGTGTGTGTGTGTCCTTTATCTTCCTCAGTGGGGAAAGAGAGAAATAAATAAGTACATTTAAAGACGAACGTCGTCCTGAATAATGTCTGCTGACTAATCTATCCCTCTCTCTCTTGCTCTCTCTCTTGCTCTCCCTCTCTCTCTCTCTTGCTCTCCCTTCACAGCAACTCATAACTCTCAGTGAGTCACTGATATCACCCAGCCCATCAGGGCTCAAAGGCCCCCAATAACCAAATATAAAGCAACTTCCACACATCCTCTGTCTCCACTCCCTCTCTCTCTCTCTTTCCCTCTGTTCTGACTCTCTCCCCTCCCTCTCTCTCTCCTTCCCTCTGTTCTGACTCTCTACCCTCTTTCTCTCTTTACCTCTGTTCTGACTCTCTACCCTCTCGCTCTCTCTTTCCCTCTGTTCTGACTCTCTCCCCTCCCTCTCTCTCTCTTTCCCTCTGTTCTGACTCTCTCCCCTCCCTCTCTCTCTTTCCCTCTGTTCTGACTCTCTCCCCTCCCTCTCTCTCTTTCCCTCTGTTCTGACTCTCTACCCTCCCTCTCTCTCTCTTTCTCTCTGTTCTGACTCTCTACCATCCCTCTCTCTCCTTCCCTCTGTTCTGACTCTCTCCCCTCCCTCTCTCTCTCTTTCCCTCTGTTCTGACTCTCTACCATCCCTCTCTCTCTACCCTCTGTTCTGACTCTCTACCATCCCTCTCTCTCTTTCCCTCTGTTCTGACTCTCTACCCTCCCTCTCTCTCTCTTTCCCTCTGTTCTGACTCTCTACCCTCCCTCTCCCTCTCTTTCCCTCTGTTCTGACTCTCTCCCCTCCCTCTCTCTCTCTTTCCCTCTGTTCTGACTCTCTATCCTCCCTCTCTCTCTTTCCCTCAGTTCTGACTCTCTCCACTCCCTCTCTCTCTTTCCCTCAGTTCTGACTTTTTACCCTCCCTCTCTCTCTCTTTCCCTCTGTTCTGACTCTCTCCCCTCCCTCTCTCTCTCCCCCTCTGTTCTGACTCTCTCCCCTCCATCTCTCTCTCTTTCCCTCTGTTCTGACTCTCTACCCTCCCCCTCTCTCTCTTTCCCTCTGTTCTGACTCTCTCCCCCTCTCTCTCTCTTTCCCTCTGTTCTGACTTTACCCTCCCTCTCTCTCTCTTTCCCTCTGGTCTGACTCTCTACCCTCCCTCTCTCTCTCTTTCCCTCTGTTCTGACTCTCTACCCTCCCTCTCTCTCTCTTTCCCTCTGTTCTGATGTTTTACCCTCCCTCTCTCTCTCTTTCCCTCTGTTCTGACTCTCTACCCCCCCTCTCTCTCTCTTTCCCTCTGTTCTGACTCTCTACCCTCCCTCTCTCTCTCTTTCCCTCTGTTCTGACTCTCTCCCCTCCCTCTCCCTCTCTTTCCCTCTGTTCTGACTCTCTACCCTCCCTCTCTCTCTTTCCCTCTGTTCTGACTCTCTCCTCTCCCTCTCTCTCTTTCCCTCAGTTCTGACTTTTTACCCTCCCTCTCTCTCTCTTTCCCTCTGTTCTGACTCTCTCCCCTCCCTCTCTCTCCTTCCCTCTGTTCTGACTCTCTCCCCTCCATCTCTCTCTCTTTCCCTCTGTTCTGACTCTCTACCCTCCCCCTCTCTCTCTTTCCCTCTGTTCTGACTCTCTCCCCCCTCTCTCTCTCTCTTTCCCTCTGTTCTGACTTTCTACCCTCCCTCTCTCTCTCTTTCCCTCTGTTCTGACTCTCTACCCTCCCTCTCTCTCTTTCCCTCTGTTCTGACTCTCTACCCTCCCTCTCTCTCTCTTTCCCTCTGTTCTGACGTTTTATCCTCCCTCTCTCTCTCTTTCCCTCTGTTCTGACTCTCTACCCTCCCTCTCTCTCTCTTTCCCTCTGTTCTGACGTTTTATCCTCCCTCTCTCTCTCTTTCCCTCTGTTCTGACTCTCTCCCCTCCCTCTCTCTCCTTCCCTCTGTTCTGACTCTACCCTCCCTCACTCTCTCTTTCCCTCTGTCCTGACTCTCTACCATCCCTCTCTCTCTTTCCCTCTGTTCTGACTCTCTCCCCTCCCTCTCTCTCCTTCCCTCTGTTCTGACTCTCTACCCTCCCTCTCTCTCTCTTTCCCTCTGTTCTGACTCTCTCTCCCCCCTCTCTCTCTCCTTCCCTCTGTTCTGACTCTCTCCCCTCCCTCTCTCTCTCTTTCCCTCTGTTCTGACTCTCTCCCCCCTCTCTCTCTCCTTCCCTCTGTTCTGACTCTCTACCCTCCCTCTCTCTCTCTCCCTCTGTTCTGACTCTCTACCCTCCCTCTCTCTCTCCTTCTCTCTGTTCTGACTCTCTACCCTCCCTCTCTCTCTCTCCCCCTCAGGGCTCCAGATCCTCTATCAGTTCTGACTCTCTACCCTCCCAGTATAGTATACACAGACTGGACAACAGGACAATTATCCTCAGCCCGGACTTGAACCCGATTGAACATCTCTGGAGAGACCTGAAAATAGCTGTGCAGCGACGCTCCCCATCCATCCTGACAGAGTTTGAGAGGATCTGCAGAGAATGGGAGAAACTCCCCAAATACAGGTGTGTCAAGTTTGTAGCCAAGAAGACTCAAGGCTGTAATCACTGCCAAAGGGGATTCAACAAAGTACTGAGTAAAGGGTCTGAATACTTATGTAAATGTGATATCTAAGTTTTTTTTTTATAAAAATGTGCACACATAAAATAAACAGTTTTTGCTTTGTAATTATGGGTTATTGTGTGTAGATTGATGAGGGAAAAAAACTATATAATCCATTTTAGAATAAGGCTGTAAGGTGACAAAATGTGTAAAAAGTCAAGGGGTCTGAATACTTTCTGAATGCCCTGTATATCAGTATATTAGACTCTCTCTCTCTGCAGTGATGTTGTTTTCATCACTTCTGGTTTAACACTGACATCAAGTGGTGATTGTCCAAACTGCACCCCTGTTAAGATATAAAAAGCGAGAGAGATTGGAGGGAGAGAGATAGAGAGAGCAGAGAGAGAGACAGCAGAGAGAGAGAGCAGAGAGAGAGACAGCAGAGAGAGAGAGCAGAGAGAGAGCAGAGAAGAGAGAGAGAGCAGAGAGAGAGACAGCAGAGAGAGAGAGCAGAGAGAGCAGAGAGAGAGAGCAGAGAGAGAGCAGAGAGAGAGACAGCAGAGAGAGAGAGCAGAGAGACAGCAGAGAGAGCAGAGAGAGCAGAGAGAGAGACAGCAGAGAGAGAGCAGAGAGAGAGCAGAGAAGAGAGAGAGAGCAGAGAGAGAGACAGCAGAGAGAGCAGAGAGAGACAGCAGAGAGAGAGAGCAGAGAGAGAGCAGAGAGAGCAGAGAGAGAGACAGCAGAGAGAGAGAGCAGAGAGAGCAGAGAGACAGCAGAGAGAGCAGAGAGAGCAGAGAGAGAGACAGCAGAGAGACAGCAGAGAGACAGCAGAGAGAGAGAGCAGAGAGAGAGAGCAGAGAGACAGCAGAGAGAGAGAGCAGAGAGAGAGCAGAGAGAGAGAGCAGAGAGACAGCAGAGAGAGCAGAGAGAGAGAGAGACAGACAGCAGAGAGACAGCAGAGAGAGAGAGCAGAAAGAGAGCAGAGAGAGCAGAGAGAGAGACAGCAGAGAGAGCAGAGAGAGAGCAGAGAGACAGCAGAGAGAGCAGAGAGAACAGAGAGAGAGAACAGAGAGAGAGAGAGCAGAGAGACAGCAGAGAGAGAGAGCAGAGAGCAGAGAGAGAGCAGAGAGACAGCAGAGAGAGCAGAGAGACAGCAGAGAGAGCAGAGAGAGAGACAGCAGAGAGAGAGAGCAGAGAGAGAGAGAGACAGCAGAGAGAGAGCAGAGAGAGAGAGACAGCAGAGAGACAGCAGAGAGAGAGAGCAGAGAGAGAGCAGAGAGAGAGAGCAGAGAGACAGCAGAGAGAGAGAGCAGAGAGAGAGAGCAGAGAGAGAGCAGAGAGAGAGAGCAGAGAGAGAGAGCAGAGAGACAGCAGAGAGAGAGCAGAGAGACAGCAGAGAGAGAGCAGAGAGAGAGCAGAGAGAGACAGCAGAGAGACAGCAGAGAGAGAGCAGAGAGAGACAGCAGAGAGAGAGCAGAGAGACAGCAGAGAGAGAGCAGAGAGAGAGCAGAGAGAGACAGCAGAGAGAGAGCAGAGAGAGAGCAGAGAGAGACAGCAGAGAGAACACTATCTGATATATATCCCCCCCTCAGAATCCCCATATTACTCAGAGGAGATCTTCCCCACCCTTGAGGAAGAGACGTGCCATTTCCAGGCCCAGGGAAATGTGCTCATCTGTGGGGACACAAATGCGCACACAGGAACACTACCTGATCTAACGAGCACACGAGGGGACAGCTTTATTACAGGCATTACTGTTTCTAACTGTCTTAATCTCCCCCATAGAAACAACAGTGACAGAACCGTCAACAAAAACGGAAGGGATCTGTTGCAGCTCTGTAGAAGCCTGGGTCTGTACTTTGTCAATGGTAGGTTACGGGGGGACTCTTTGGGGAGATTCACCTACTGCTCACCTCTTGGCCACAGTACAGTAGACTATATGATCACAGACATTGACCCTTTCTCTCTCAGCTTATTCACTGTCAAGCCACTAACACCTCTGTCTGATCACAGCCAAATTACCACGTTCCTTACATTGTTCCTCAAAAGAACAGACTTGGAAGCAATCAGACATTCACAGCCCAGTAAGCTGTATAACATCAGACATTCACAGCCCAGTAAGCTGTATAACATCAGACATTCACAGCCCAGTAAGCTGTATAACATCAGACATTCACAGCCCAGTAAGCTGTATAACATCAGACATTCACAGCCCAGTAAGCTGTATAACATCAGACATTCACAGCCCAGTAAGCTGTATAACATCAGACATTCACAGCCCAGTAAGCTGTATAACATCAGACATTCACAGCCCAGTAAGCTGTATAACATCAGACATTCACAGCCCAGTAAGCTGTATAACATCAGACATTCACAGCCCAGTAAGCTGTACAACATCAGAAATTCATACAGATGGGCCCAAAACAGCACAGAAGAATACCAGAAAGCAACCTGGAACCAAAATATTTTATCTCTTAGATAACTTTCTAGATACCAAATTCACTCACAGTAAAGACGGCATCAATCTAGCAGTACAAAACATCAACTATATATTCAGGCAAACGGCAAAAGAAGCACAATTGAAATTGATAAAAAACAAAACAAAAAAGATCACAGATGACAACTGGTTTGATGCAGATTGTAAAATTATAAGGAAAAAACTTAGAACACTATCCAACCAAAAGCACAGAGACCCAAATAATGGTGAATTACGCCTTCTTTACTGTGAGACTTTAAAACTCTATAAACGTACACTCAGAACCAAAAAAGCACAGTACAAGCAGCCCGACACTAATTGAGGAGTCCATAAACACAAACAACTTCTGGCAAAATTTTAAAAAAATAAAAAAATCTAAACAAGAGGAATTAGCGATACAAAATGGTGACATATGGACAACCCATTTTAAAACACTCTACAACACCGTTCAAATTGACACAAACGCAGAACAACGCCAAATTCATGAGAAGTTGAATGGATTAGAAAAAGCTATAAAGGACAATCAAAATCCACTGGACTCCCCAATTACTGACCAGGAGCTCTACAAGAAACTTCAGGCCCTCAAATTTAAAAAGGCATGCGGACCTGATGGCATCCTAAATGAGATGCTCAAACTCACTAGTGCAAAATTTCAATTGGCTATATTAAAACTGTTTAATTTGATCCTGAGTGTAGGTTATTTCCCTGACATCTGGAATCAAGGACTCATAACCCCAATCTTTAAAAACGGAGACAAATTTGACCCTAACAATTACAGAGGCATTTGTGTGAACAGTAACCTGGGGAAGGTTTTCTGTAGTATTATCAATGTAAGAGTTCTAAACTTCCTTAATAAGCACAATGTCTTGAGTAAAAGCCAAATTGGATTTATACCAAAACATCGCACGACCGATCATATTTACACCCTACACACCCTGATGGATAAACATGTCCACCAAAATAATACCGAAATATACGCTTGCTTTATCGACTTCCAAAAAACATTTGATTCTATTTGGCATACAGGACTGTTCTACAAAGTGATTGAAAGTGGTGTAGGGGGTAAAACATATGACATAATTAAATCAATGTATACTGGCAATACGTGCAGCATTAAAATTGGCAAGAAAAGAACACAATTCTTTAACCAGGGGCGGGGCCTTCGCCAGGGTTGTAGTCTGAGCCCTGCACTCTTCAATATTTACATCAACGAATTGGCCACTATTCTAGAAAAATCCTCAGCCCCTGGTGTTAGTCTCCACAATTCAGAAGTTAAATGCCTACTCTTTGCAGATAACCTATGCCTGCTGTCACCCACAGCACATGGCCTACAGCAGAGCCTGGACCTGCTAGAGCAGTACTGCCAGACCTGGGGCCCTGGCAGTAAACCCCAAAAAGACTAAAATAGTGATTTTCCAGAGAAGATCCAGATCTCAGGGAATTAGACCAAAGTTCTCAATTGGTACAAAATATATAGAGTACTGTACACACTACAATTACTTAGGTTTAAAAATAAGCTGAACTGGACACCTTAATGAGGCAGTGAATGAACTGAGAGAGAAAGCACGCAGGGCATTCTACGCCATTAAAAAGCAAATTGAAATTGGAATACCTATTAAAATTTGGCTAAAACTAATTGAATATGTCATTGAACCAATTGCACTTTATGGCAGCGAGGTGTGGGGTCCACTTACAAAACAAGATTTCATCAAATGGGACAAACACCCCAATGAAACATTGCATGCAGGGCAGAATTAGGCAAATATCCACTAATAATAAAAACTCAAAAAAGAGCAATTAAGTTTTGGAAACATCTAAAATACAGTGACCCCCTCTCATATCATTACCAAGCCCTGCAATGCCAAGAGCAGAGCAAAGAAAAGAGTTCCCTCATCCAGTTGGTCCTGGGGCTGAGTTCACAAACCTGTTCTACTAACACACTGAAGCCTCAGGACCAGAACATCCAATCAATCAGGATAAACCAAATTACAACACAGTCAAAACAAAACTATATTGCTTATTGGGAAACACAAGCACAAACACAAAGCAAAATGCAGTGCTATCTGGCCCTAAATCGACAGTACACCGTGGCTAAATATTTGACCATGGTTACTGATCAAAACCTTAGATAAACCTTGACAAAATACAGGCTCAGTGAGCACAGCCTTGCCATTGAGAAGGGTAGACACAGGAAAACCTGGCTCCCTGTAGAGGAAAGGCTGTGCAACCACTGCACAACAGCAGAACCTGAGACAGAGCTGCATTTCCTGACAAAATGTCAAAAATATAAAACAATTAGAGAGTGTCATTTTCCCAAATTTGAAACCCTTATTCAAGGTTTCAAAGACCTCTCTGATGAGGATGGGCAACCCGTTCTGTTGGGGGAGGACGCAGAGAGCTGTGGGCTGGCAGCGCACTACATTGCTGCCTGCCATAAGATGAGGGACAGTGTCTGACAGACCAATCAACCTGCACATGTCCTCTACTGTATAATTATTGTTATTGTTGAATGTATGGTTATTTTGACCCTTGGTTACTGTTGTTACTGTTGTCCCGTTGACAATTTTGATTCTCATTTTTATATTGTAAATATCTAAAATAAGCTTTGGCAATATGTACATTGTTACGTCATGCCAATAAAGCGAATTAAATTGAGAGCAGAGAACAGAGAGAAAACAAACTGTTATCACAATTAACATGCTTTTCTTGATTTCAAGTATGTTTTATTATGAAAAGTACAATATATCCTTGTACACTTGTACAACTATGGAGCTTATGTCCATATATAATTATACAATTTGTTATTCAACATAAAGACAACAAATGATCACATTGGTATTTTAACAGTGTTATTGTCACAATTATAGGAAGACACGCATGTGTGTGTGTGTGTGTGTGTCCAGTGTGTGTGTGTGTGTGTGTTTGTCCAGTGTGTGTGTGTGTGTGTGTGTTTGTCCAGTGTGTGTGTGTGTGTGTGTGTGTGTTTGTCCAGTGTGTGTGTGTGTGTCCAGTGTGTGTGTGTCTGTGTCCTGTGTGTGTGTGTCAAGTGTGTGTGTGTGTGTGTGTGTGTCCAGTGTGTGTCCAGTGTGAGTGTGTGTGTGTCCAGTTTGAGTGTGAGTGTGTGTTTTGTCCAGTGTGTCCAGTGTGTGTCCATACTGTGTGTGTTTGTCCAGTATGTGTGTGTGTGTGTCCAGCGTGTGTGTGTCCAGTGTGTTTGTGGGTGTTCAGTGTGTGTGTGTGTCCAGTGTGTATCCAGTGTGTGTGCGTGTGTCCTGTGTTTGTGTCCAGTGTGAGTGTGTGTGTCCAGTGTCTGTGTGTGTGTGTCGACTGTGTTTGTGTATGTGTGTGTTTGTGTGTGTGTGTGTGTCCAGTGTGTGTGTGTTTGTCCAGTGTGTGTGTGTGTGTGTGTGTGTGTCCAGTGTGTGTGTGTGTGTGTGTGTGTCCAGTGTGTGTGTCCAGTATGTGTGTGAGACCAGTGTGTGTGAGTTTGTCCAGTGTGTGTGTGTGTATGTATATGTCCTGTGTTTGTGTGTGTGTGTGTGTCCACTGTGTGTGTGTGTGTCTGTGTGTGTGTGTGTGTCCAGTGTGTGTGTGTGTCCAGTGTGTGTGTGTGTATCCAGTGTCTGTGTGCCAGTGTGTGTGTGTCCAGTGTGTGTGTGTGTGTGTTTCCAGTGTGTGTGTGTGTGTCCAGTGTGTTTGTTCAGTGTGTGTATGTCCTGTGTGTGTGTGTGTGTGTCCAGTGTGTGTGTCAGGTGATTATTTACAGCGACACTGAGGAGTCAACATAAACCTTAAACCCTGGATAGAGGGGCTCAGTGAATGTGGAGGTGAATGTGATCAGGTGGGTCTGTGTGTCAGAGGAGGCTCTATAGAAGGACAGAGTTCCTGCTGGCCAGTCCAGATACACTCCTACTCTGTGGGAGCTGGAGGAGGGGACGTCTATGGTAGTCTTATTCTTATTGTGAAAGACAGAGTAACTGTTAACAGAGCAGATCAGAGTCCAGGACTTGTCATTCCATCCAATCCCAGAGTCGTTAACCCCTTCTCTCCTGCTGATTCCTTTAAATGTCACTCCTATACCAACCCCTCCCCCACTACACTCTACCTCCCAGTAACAGCGCCCAGTCAGACCCTCTCTACACAGCACCTGTCCCCAGTCCTCAAATCTCTCTGGGTGATCAGGATACGGCTGCTTCTCTCTCCTACATGTCACCTTTCTGTTCTCCTCAGACAGAGAGAGGCGTCTGTTTACTGTGTTTAGGTCCAGTGTGAGATCACAGACATCTGATGGATGAAACCAGACACAATATTAGAAATCATCATCATTCACATTAGAATGTTAACTCACTTTTCACTAATTCATTTAATGTAGATGTTTCTAGGTATCAAAAGGAGAAGTTAAGGTAACTTGAGACTTGTTGAATGATCATATGTTATACTGTATGGTAATATAAAACACACTTATTCCCATTAATTACACACACACACACACACACACACACACACACACACACACACACACACACACACACACACACACACACACACACAGACACACAGACACATTGTCAAAGCAACTCTTTGTAAACTTTGGTGTCCCTGATTTCTGCTTCTGTAGAACTACAGCTGATATTTAATATGACCAAGTCAGTAATGATGGTGGTCTTTGACTTTGACTTAACTTGAATTAAGACTTATTCTTAGTCATATTCTTCACAGCAGTCAACACTCACATTTTCTAAGTCCAGGTTTCATTCTGTTCTCTCCACCATGTTCCACACTGTAGCGGTAAGCAGAAGAACAGACAGTCATTGAGGGATACACCTGAACTCTCACACACACACACACACACACACACACACACACACACACACACACACACACACACACACACACACACACACACACACACACACACACTGGACACACACACACACTGGACACACACACACACTGGACACACACACACACTGGACACACACACACACTGGACTCACACACACACACTGGACTCACACACACACTGGACACACACACACACACACACTGGACACACACACACACTGGACACACACACACACTGGACACACACTCACACTGGACACACCCTGGACTCACAGACACACACACTCACACTGGACACACACTGGACACACACACACTGGACACACACACACACACACTGGACACACACACACACACACACACTGGACACACACACACACACACACACACACACACACACACACGCTGGACACACACACACACACACACTGGACACACACACACACTGGACACACACACACAGACACGCTCACACTGGACACACACACACTGGACACACACACACACACACACACTGGACACACACACACACACACACACACACACACACACACACACACGCTGGACACACACACACACACACACTGGACACACACACACACTGGACACACACACACAGACACGCTCACACTGGACACACACACACTGGACACACACACACACACACACACTGGACACACACACACACACACACACACACACACACACACACAGAATTCGTAAGAATGTTTGTCTGTGTGTGTGTGTTTGTCCAGAATGTGTGTGTCCAATCTGTGTGTGTGTCCAGCTGGTGTGTGTGTGTCCAGTGTGTGTGTGTACAGCGCACGTGTGTGTGTCCAGTGTGCGTGGGTGTCCAGTGTGTGTGTGTACAGCGTGTGTGTGTGTCCAATGTGTGAGTGTGTCCAGTGTGTGTGTCTCCAGTGTGTGTGTGTGTGTGTGTCCACTCTGTGTTTGAGACACACACACACTGGACACACACACACACAGTCAGCATATAACTTTGTCCAAGTGGTGGTCAGAATGTTTGTCTTAACTAGCCTGATAAGTCAAACATGTCTGATATGAACATGGACATAAACCCTCTACATACTTGAGTTTCTCCAGTCTGCAGTGTGGATCCTCCAGTCCAGCAGAGAGCAGTCTGACTCCTGAGTCTCCTGGGTGATTGTAGCTCAGGTCCAGCTCTCTCAGGTGTGAGGGGTTTGACCTCAGAGCTGAGACCAGAGAAGCACAGCCTTCCTCTGTGACTAGACAGCCTGACAGCCTGCAAAGAGTCAAATCATATTAAAATCACACTGCTATTCTTTGGTGGAGAAAATAGTGGCAGTATATTTTTTCAACATATTCAGATACACCATTACCAATAACAGAGACTACAACAAAACATGCTAACCTCTCACCATTACCAATAACAGAGGCTACAACAAAACATGCTAACCTCTCACCATTACCAATAACAGAGGCTACAACAAAACATACTAACCTCTCATCATTACCAATAACAGAGGATACAACAAAACATGCTAACCTCTTACCATTACCAATAACAGAGAATACAACAAAACATGCTAACCTCTCACCATTACCAATAACAGAGGCTACAACAAAACATGCTAACCTCTCACCATTACCAATAACAGAGGCTACAACAAAACATGCTAACCTCTCACCATTACCAATAACAGAGACTACAACAAAACATGCTAACCTCTCACCATTACCAATAACAGAGGCTACAACAAAACATACTAACCTCTCACCATTACCAATAACAGAGGCTACAACAAAACATGCTAACCTCTCACCATTACCAATAACAGAGACTACAACAAAACATGCTAACCTCTCACCATTACCAATAACATAGGCTACAACAAAACATGCTAACATCTCACCATCACCAATAACAGAGGCTACAACAAACACACACAGTTCAAAATGCTGGAGCATAGCACCAAATGTAAAACTGTAAGCTTCACTGTCCAAACACATATGGTGTGGACTATGTGTGTCTGGTAAACACATGTGGATCTGGTGAACAGTTATCACTTGTTGACCAACTACAGGAATACTGACTTCAGAGTCTCCAGTTTACAGTGGGGATTCCCCAGTCCAGCAGAGAGCAGCTTCACTCCTGAATCCTTCAGGTCATTGTTACTCAGGTCCAGCTCTCTCAGGTGTGAGGGGTTTGACTCCAGAGCTGAGACCAGAGAAGCACAGCCTTCCTCTGTGACTAGACAGCCTGACAGCCTGACAAAGAGTCAAATCATATTAAAATCACACTGATATACTTTGGTGGTGAAAATAGTGGCAGTATATTTGTTCAACATATTCAGATATATCAGTGTCCTGAAACCTGCCACATATCTATTCATAAATTAATGTATAATTATTAGAAATGACAAATCATATAATTATTGCTTGTAGATAGAAACATGTATTTTACAAATATTTGAGTAGACTGACCAGACCAGTTTAAAAAGCAGTATCAGTCAAAAGACAGACAGTGAGGTTTCAGATTTAGATTATATTGAGTAAACAGTCCACACCATATCTATAATGACAGTGAGGTATCAGATTTAGATTGTATTGAGTAAACAGTCTACACCATATCTATAATGACAGTGAGGTATCAGATTTAGATTGTATTGAGTATACAGTCCACACCATATCTATAATGACAGTGAGGTATCAGATTTAGATTGTATTGAGTATACAGTCCACACCATATCAATAATGACAGTGAGGTATCAGATTTAGATTGTATTGAGTAAACAGTCCACACCATATCTATAATGACAGTGAGGTATCAGATTTAGATTGTATTGAGTAAACAGTCCACACCATATCTATAATGACAGTGAGGTATCAGATTTAGATTGTATTGAGTAAACAGTCCACACCATATCTATTTTGACAGTGAAGCTAACATTTTAAATGTGTCTCTATACTCCAACATTTTGGATTTCAGATCAAATGTTTCATATGAGGCGACAGTATATAATGTCACCTTTTATTTATTTTAATACATATCTGAATTAAAGGACTTTATGTATCTAGTCCCTCCATTTGAAGAAGTCATAAGTATTCATAAGTATTCTGACCAATTCACTTACAAGGTGTACTAATAACAGAGTGATATCACCGTAGTAACAGAAATATAGGGAGACTTAAAACATGAACTTAACACACAGTCCAAACAATATCTATTTTGACAGTGAAATTAATATTGTAAATGAAAGCACTTTGTGTATCCAGTCCCCCCATTTGAAGAAGTCAAAAGTATTCTGACCAATTGTATTAAAGTAGTCAAACATTTTGAATTTGTTCCCAAACTCGTTGGTTGCATTTGCAGTTTGTTTTGGGTTATGTTTTGCCCGATAGTAACTGAATGGTGGTGTCACGTCCTGACCATAGTTCTTATGTGTTTTGCTTGTTTAGTGTTGGTCAGGACGTGATCTGGGTGGGCATTCTATGTTGTGTGTCTAGTTTGTCTGTTTCTGTGTCCAGCCTAATATGGTTCTCAATCAGAGACAGCTGTCAATCGTTGTCCCTGATTGAGAATCATATATAGGTGGCTTGTTTTGTGTTGGGGATTGTGGGTGGTTGTTTCCTGTCTTTGTGTTTTGTCTGCACCAGCTAGGACTGTATCGGTTTGCCACTTTTTGTTATTTTGTATCGTTGTAAGTGTTCACTGTTTTCGTTTAATTAAACATGTTGAACACTGGCTACGCTGCGTGTTGGTCCGATCCCTGTTTCACTTCTAGGGAAGGCTGCCGTTACAGGTGGAGAATGACTGGATTAATCGTATGTCTAAGTGATTAGAAAACATGTTTCTAAACACTATTAAATGAATCCTGATGATGCCAGAAATACAAATCATAAATCAATCATGAAAAATTATGAGTGATAAAGTTACAGAGGCTACAACAAAACATGCTAACCTCTCACCATTACCAATAACAGAGGCTACAACAAAACATGCTAACCTCTCACCATTACCAATAACAGAGGCTACAACAAAACATACTAACCTCTCACCATTACCAATAACAGAGGCTACAACAAAACATGCTAACATCTCACCATTACCAATAACAGAGACTACAACAAAACATGCTAACCTCTCACCATTACCAATAACAGAGGCTACAACAAAACATACTAACCTCTCACCATTACCAATAACAGAGGCTACAACAAAACATACTAACCTCTCACCATTACCAATAACAGAGGCTACAACAAAACATGCTAACCTCACCATTACCAATAACAGAGGCTACAACAAAACATACTAACCTCTCACCATTACCAATAACAGAGGCTACAACAAAACATGCTAACCTCTCACCATTACCAATAACAGAGGCTACAACAAAACATGCTAACCTCTCACCATTACCAATAACAGAGACTACAACAAAACATGCTAACCTCTCACCATTACCAATAACAGAGACTACAACAAAACATACTAACCTCTCACCATTACCAATAACAGAGGCTACAACAAAACATGCTAACCTCTCACCATTACCAATAACAGAGGCTACAACAAAACATACTAACCTCTCATCATTACCAATAACAGAGGCTACAACAAAACATGCTAACCTCTCATCATTACCAATAACAGAGGCTACAACAAAACATGCTAACCTCTCACCATTACCAATAACAGAGACTACAACAAAACATACTAACCTCTCACCATTACCAATAACAGAGACTACAACAAAACATGCTAACCTCTCACCATTACCAATAACAGAGGGGGTATGATCTTTGTTCCTCTAACTTTCTCATTCATCATCATTCACGATTAATTCCTGATTATTCATAATCATGGTAGCATCCACATGAATGTAGAAGTGTTCAGAAACATCTTCTATTCTTACTGACAATACAAGTGAAGTGACTCCAAAATGACAGGACATTATTCACCATTCAGTTTCTATTAGGAAAAACATCAAAAACACAACCAAGACAAACTGCAAATGAATTCAACAAGTTAGTAGAATCACAAGCTTGATGTAATCACTACAGGCATGGAATAATGGACCGAATACCAAACTTATGACTACTTTAATACAATATAAGTGAATATGTCTGAATAATTACGACTACATACATGAAATGCTTTCATTTCTTAACAGTAACACAGCTATGTAGGACAATACCCTCAAATAAAAGGTGACATTCTGTACTGTCGCCTAATATGAAACATTCTATCTCAAATCCAAAATGCTGGAGCATAGCACCAAATGTAAAACTGTAATCTTCACTGTGCAGTTATCACTTGTTACCAACTACAGGAATACTGACCTCAGAGTCTCCAGTTTACAGTGGGGATTCCCCAGTACAGCAGAGAGCAGCTCCACTCCTGAATCCTTCAGGTCATTGTTTCTCAGATCCAGCTCTCTCAGGTGTGAGGGGTTTGACTTCAGAGCTGAGACCAGAGAAGCACAGCCTTCCTCTGTGACTCCACAGCCTGACAGCCTGACAAAGAGATCATCATGACTTCAAACACACTGTTCATTTAACACCAGTAGTGTAGAAGGACAATGGCAGATGCATTTGGTTTATTCTCTCAAACAACATATAGATTAATATTCCATCTCCTAGAATTGTCTGGTCATTTTGTTATACTAATGTGAACATCAATGCATTTATTCAATACTGACCTCAGAGTCTCCAGATTACAGTGGGGATTCCCCAGTCCAGCAGAGAGCAGCTTCACTCCTGAATCCTTCAGGTCATTGTTACTCAGATCCAGCTCTCTCAGGTGTGAGGGGTTGGAACTGAGAACTGAGACCAACACTTTACAGGATGTGTCTGTGAGTTTACAGTCAGTGAGTCTGCAAACACAGAAGAAATACAACAACAGACAGGTTGTATTAAAATGTTACAGTTAGCTTTCCCTGCTTACACTGTTACCCGGACACTAATAATGTGTATATCGTACATTCATGGTTCAATGCTACAACATTTCTGATCAGTTTGTATTATAGTTTAAGAGTTTTCAGCTGATAGAAAGTTTATTCAGCCAATGAAAATACTGTTGTTCCTACATCCAGTAAAGTTTGGTCTGAGGGATAGTCACATGACTACTTACAGAGCCAGTCAGCCAATGAAAATACTGTTGTTCCTACATACAGTAAAGTTTGGTCTGAGGGATAGTCACATGACTACTTACAGAGCCAGTCAGCCAATGAAAATACTGCTATAACTACAATTTATTTTGGGGTGCGATATTTACATGAATACTTACAGAGCTTTCCTGCAGCCTCTCACAGCTGGGACCAGTCTCCTACGACCCTCCTCTGATGTCATGTATTCCATTGGGTTAAACACATCCAGAACCTCCTCTGATATCTGCAGCATGTAGGCCAGCGCTGAACACTGAGCATGTGTGAGGTTTTTGGATCTGTTCTCTGACCTCAAGTACGCTTGGATTTCCTCCTGTACTGAATGATCTTTCATCTCTATCAGACAGTGGAAGAGATTGATGCACCTCTCAGGGGAGATGTTCTT
This sequence comes from Salvelinus namaycush, assembly GCF_016432855.1. Taxonomy (NCBI): domain Eukaryota; kingdom Metazoa; phylum Chordata; class Actinopteri; order Salmoniformes; family Salmonidae; genus Salvelinus; species Salvelinus namaycush. The sequence continues at coordinate 346,053 of NW_024061253.1, forward strand.
CCTCTGCATCACCTTAAGGGATCGGATTGTTTTCTGGACCCTCTCTGGACTGCTTTCTGTCTGTGTCACCAGACCTCGTAGGAGTTTCTGATTGGACTCCAGTGACATGCCATGAAGGAAGCGGACAAAAAGGTCCAGGTGTCCATTCTTACTCTCCAAGGCTTTATCCACGGTCCTCTTCAGCAGCTCATCCAAGGTTAGCTCTTCAGACGCACTTCTAGACTTTCTCTTGAGGAAGGGCTTCAGTTCATCCATGTTCTTGGTTGTGTAACAGTGGTACATGTAGACAGCCGAGAGAAACTCCTGAATGCTCAGATGAACAAAGCAGTACACCACTCTCTGAAATAACACAGACTCTTCTTTAAAGATTTGTGTGCACACTCCTGAGTACACTGAGGCTTCTTTGACATCAAGGCCACACTCTTTCAGGTCTTCTTCATAGAACATGAGATTACCCTTCTCCAGATTTTCAAACGCCAGCTTCCCCAGCTTCAGAATAATTTCCTTATCTGACTCCATGAGCTCCTCTTGATCCATCTCATCTCTCCCATGATACTTCTGGTTCTTCAGGCTGGTCTGAATGAGCAGGAAGTGTATGGACATCTCAGTCAGAGTCGTGGGCATCTCTCTCCTCTTGTCTGTACTCAACATGTGTTCAAGGACTATTGCAGAAATCCAACAGAAGACTGGCATGTGACACATGATGTGGAGGCTCCTTGATGTCTTTATGTGTGAGATGATTCTGCTGGCCATGTCCTCATCACTGAATCTCTTCCTGAAGTACTCCTCCTTCTGTGGGTCACTGAACCCTCGTACCTCTGTCACCTGGTCAACACACTTAGGGGGGATCTGATTGGTTGCTGCTGGTCGGGAGGTTATCCATAGGAGAGCAGAGGGAAGCAGATTCCCCTTGATGAGGTTTGTCAGCAGAACATCAACAGATGATGTCTGGGTGACATCAGACACCTTTTCATTGCGCTGGAAATCCAATGGAAGTCTGCTTTCATCCAAACCATCAAAGATGAACATGGCTTTACAGGCAGTGAGTTTCTCTGCATTGCCTATGTCTAGTTCTGTGTGGAAGTCATTTAAAAGTTTGAGAAGACTGTACTGGAGATCTTTGATCAAGTTCAGCTCCCGGAAAGGAAGCACAAATATGATCTCCACATCTTGGTTTGCCTTCCCTTCAGCCCAGTCTAGGATGAACTTCTGCACAGAGACTGTTTTTCCGATGCCAGCGATGCCCTTGGTCAGCACAGTTCTGATGCTTCTCTCTTGGCCAGGTAAGGGTTTAAAGATGTCATTGCAGTGGATTGCTGTGTCATGTGAGGTTGGTGTCCTGGATGCCGTCTCTAGCTGCCACACCTCATGTTCATTGTTAACCCTTTCTCTCTCTCCTTCTGTGATGTAGAGCTCTGTGTAAATCCTGTTGAGGGGAGTTTGGTTCCCTGCTGTTTCGATGCCTTCTATCACACATTCATACCTCCTTCTCAGGCTGTCTTTATGGTTTACTATAGCTCTCTGCAGACTGTCTTTATGGTTTACAGAGCCTCTTGCATCATTGGGTTCACTCAGGTGCTGTAGTAGAGGACGTGTCCTGGATCTCTTTCTACACTGAGGACAGTCATAGTCTCCTGAAGGAGCAGGGTTCTCCCAGTATCTGGTGATGCACTGTCTGCAGAACCTGTGTCCACAGGTGATAGAGACTGGATCCCTCAGAACCTGCTGACACACTGCACACCTGGACTGATCCTCTGGCAGAGTAGACCATCCACTACAGAGATAAAGGAGAGAGAGAGATACTGATCCTCTGGCAGAGTAGACCATCCACCACTACAGAGATAAAGGAGAGAGAGATACTGATCCTCTAACAGAGTAGACCATCCACTACAGAGATAAAGGAGAGAGAGAGATACTGATCCTCTAACAGAGTAGACCATCCACTACAGAGATAAAGGAGAGAGAGAGATACTGATCCTCTAACAGAGTAGACCATCCACTACAGAGATAAAGGAGAGAGAGATATACTGATCCTCTAACAGAGTAGACCATCCACTACAGAGATAAAGGAGAGAGAGATACTGATCCTCTAACAGAGTAGACCATCCACTACAGAGATAAAGGAGAGAGATACTGATCCTCTAACAGAGTAGACCATCCACCACTACAGAGATAAAGGAGAGAGAGATACTGATCCTCTGGCAGAGTAGACCATCCACTACAGAGATAAAGGAGAGAGAGAGATACTGATCCTCTAACAGAGTAGACCATCCACTACAGAGATAAAGGAGAGAGAGATACTGATCCTCTAACAGAGTAGACCATCCACTACAGAGATAAAGGAGAGAGAGATACTGATCCTCTAACAGAGTAGACCATCCACGACAGAGATAAAGGAGAGAGATACTGATCCTCTAGCAGAGTAGACCATCCACTACAGAGATAAATGAGAGAGATACTGATCCTCTAACAGAGTAGACCATCCACTATAGAGATAAAGGAGATATACTGATCCTCTAGCAGAGTAGACCATCCACTAGAGATAAAGGAGAGAGATACTGATCCTCTAACAGAGTAGACCATCCACTACAGAGATAAAGGAGAGATAGAGATACTGATCCTCTAACAGAGTAGACCATCCACTACAGAGATAAAGGAGAGAGTGAGACTGATCCTCTAACAGAGTAGACCATCCACTACAGAGATAAAGGAGAGAGAGATTATGATCCTCTAACAGAGTAGACCATCCACTACAGAGATAAAGGAGAGAGAGATACTGATCCTCTAACAGAGTAGACCATCCACTACAGAGATAAAGGAGAGAGATTATGATCCTCTAACAGAGTAGACCATCCACTACAGAGATAAAGGAGAGAGAGATACTGATCCTCTAACAGAGTAGACCATCCACTACAGAGATAAAGGAGAGAGAGATACTGATCCTCTAACAAAGTAGACCATCCACTACAGAGATAAAGGAGAGAGATACTGATCCTCTAACAGAGTAGACCATCCACGACAGAGATAAAGGAGAGAGAGAGATACTGATCCTTTGGCAGAGTAGACCATCCACTACAGAGATAAAGGAGAGAGAGATACTGATCCTCTAACAGAGTAGACCATCCACTACAGAGATAAAGGAGAGAGAGAGATACTGATCCTCTAACAGAGTAGACCATCCACTACAGAGATAAAGGAGAGAGAGTGAGACTGATCCTCTAACAGAGTAGACCATCCACTACAGAGATACAGGAGGGAGAGAGATACTGATCCTCTAACAGAGTAGACCATCCACTACAGAGATAAAGGAGAGAGAGAGAGACTGATCCTCTAACAGAGTAGACCATCCACTACAGAGATAAAGGAGAAAGATACTGATCCTCTAGCAGAGAAGACCATCCACTACAGAGATAAAGGAGAGAGAGAGACTGATCCTCTAACAGAGTAGACCATCCACTACAGAGATAAAGGAGAGAGAGAGAGATACTGATCCTCTAACAGAGTAGACCATCCACTACAGAGATAAAGGAGAGAGAGATACTGATCCTCTAGCAGAATAGACCATCCACTAGAGATAAAGGAGAGAGATACTGATCCTCTAACAGAGTAGACCATCCACTACAGAGATAAAGGAGAGAGATACTGATCCTCTAACAGAGTAGACCATCCACCACTACAGAGATAAAGGAGAGAGAGATACTGATCCCCTAACAGAGTAGACCATCCACTACAGAGATAAAGGAGAGAGATACTGATCCTCTAACAGAGTAGACCATCCACTACAGAGATAAAGGAGAGATATACTGATCCTCTAACAGAGTAGACCATCCACTACAGAGATAAAGGAGAGAGATACTGATCCTCTAACAGAGTAGACCATCCACTACAGAGATAAAGGAGAGAGATACTAATCCTCTAACAGAGTAGACCATCCACTACAGAGATAAAGGAGAGAAATACTGATCCTCTAACAGAGTAGACCATCCACTACAGAGATAAAGTAGAGAGAGAGACATATTGAACATTCTCAAATTACACATTACAACAACAACAAAAATGTGGTGACGTACCTTCGGTCAAAGGTAACTGATCCACCACCACTGGAATTAACAGGACGATCCATGGAGAAGTCACTGTTCATAGACAGACAGCTGGGAACAGTATACTGTGCTGTCTGAGTGTGGTAGAAGCCTCTGGAATGAATAACATGTCCACAGAGCCATTACTAGAATGTTAGATTCTTCACAGACCAGTGTGCCTCAGACCAACTACCCCGTTCAAAGACACTTCAATAGTTTGATTCGCTCATTCACCCTCTGAATGGCACACACACACAATCCATGTCTCAACTGTCTCAAGACTTGATGCTAATTATTTAACCTGTAACCTCCCCTTCATCTACACAGATTGAGGTGGATTTAACAAGTGACGTCAATAAGGGATCGTAGCGTTCACCTGGATTCACCTTGTCAATCAAAGGCGTGGAAAAAGCAGGTGTTCATAATGTTTTGTGAACTCAGTGTCGTAAAATATGACATAAACAACAAATGATAAGCAGATGCTTTACAGTATATACTCAAATACACAAAATACATCTGGTTTCAGATCTTGAAGATTCTCCTCTTCAACAGTAATATCATCAATTCTGACCAGTAACTTACCTGGGGTCAAAGGTCCCTGATCCATCACTAAAATGTATAGGACGTTCCATAGAGAAGTCACTCTTCATGGACAGATGACTGGGTACTGGAGAGACTGATCTCTGGAGAGACTGAGTTTGGTTGGAGATTCTGAAAAACATAATGAATCACCTTGAAACTACATCATAAAATATATAAACATTATATATCAATACATTAGATACATTACATGAAGCATTAAACTATATCAACATTATATATCAATAGATAACATACATTATATAAAGCATTAAACTATATCAACATTATATATCAATAGATTACATACATTATATAAAGCATTAAACTATATCAACATTATATATTAATAGATTATATACATTACATAAAGCAACAAACATACACTGAGTGTACAAAACATTAAGAACATCCTCCTAATACTGAGTTGTCACATACAGATACTGATTCACTTCATCTCAGTTCCACTTTAATCCTTCAGAGCCTATTGAGTCACAAACTTCACAATATGTCCATATATACAATACCAGTCAAACAGTAACACAATAAAACAACAATATGTCTATATATACAGTACCAGTCAAACAGTAACACAATAAAACATCAATATGTCCATATATACAGTACCAGTCAAACAGTAACACAACATCAATATGTCCATATATACAGTACCAGTCAAACAGTAACACAACATCAATATGTCCATATATACAGTACCAGTCAAACAGTAACAAAACATCAATATGTCTATATATACAGTACCAGTCAAACAGTAACACAACATCAATATGTCTATATATACAGTACCAGTCAAACAGTAACAAAACATCAATATGTCCATATATACAGTACCAGTCAAACAGTAACACAATAAAACAACAACAATGAGACTATAAGGAGAACAAGTACTGAGTCAATGTGCAGGGGTACCAGGTAGTTGAGGTAATAATGAGGCTATAAGGAGTACCAGTACTGAGTCAATGTGCAGGGGTACCAGGTAGTTGAGGTAATAATGAGACTATAAGGAGTACCAGTACTGAGTCAATGTGCAGGGGTACCAGGTAGTTGAGGTAATAATGAGACAATAAGGAGTACCAGTACTGAGTCAATGTGCAGGGGTACCAGGTAGTTGAGGTAATAATGAGGCTATAAGGAGTACCAGTACTGAGTCAATGTGCAGGGTACCAGGTAGTTGGGGTAATAATGAGACAATAAGGAGTACCAGTACTGAGTCAATGTGCAGGGGTACCAGGTAGTTGAGGTAATAATGAGACAATAAGGAGTACCAGTACTGAGTCAATGTGCAGGGGTACCAGGTAGTTGGGGTAATAATGAGGCTATAAGGAGTACCAGTACTGAGTCAATGTGCAGGGTACCAGGTAGTTGAGGTAATAATGAGACTATAAGGAGTACCAGTACTGAGTCAATGTGCAGGGTACCAGGTAGTTGAGGTAATAATGAGACTATAAGGAGTACCAGTACTGAGTCAATGTGCAGGGGTACCAGGTAGTTGAGGTAATTGAGGTACTATGTACATGTTGGTAGGGGTAAAAGTGACTAGGCAATCAGGATAGAGATTACATCTCCTCATCCAGGGAGTGCACACACACACACACACACAGGGAGGGAATGTTGTGTTTGTTTAATATTGTTTTAGGACTATGAAAATGGACAAAAGGATTAGCCTATGGATTATGAAAACAACAACACAATAAATGGGAAAATGAGAGAGGAGAAATGACTAAAGACAGTGTTGTTTAACTCACTGACCATGACCCATGAGTTCTTTTTACCTTTGTTCAGTAGAAAAGTCTCCCTCTCTAAAGGTTAGAGGTTGTTCCATAGACCTGTCACTCTTCATGGACACACAGCTGGGTACAGGGGAGGCTGGTCTCTCCTGCTTGATTGGTCTTCAACACAACAGAGACAAACATTACATCTCTCATCTACTCTGAGCTCAGATGGGAAACATAAGAAGAGTTTCAAAATGTTATACATCACTTTTCAGAAATGTCCTTAAATTTGCATTTCTTAAATAAATTATGAAAGAGACTGTTGTGTTTGTTCACTATCAAATCATTGGATGGGTTTGTTCAATGACAGACATGTATTTGTTTAAAATCTATGACTTGGTGGTTTCATTTCAGAGAGACAAATAGTTAGTTAGGTTATTTGCTAAATGCTATATATCTGCCTCACTCTCAGAGAAATCAGTAGTACTGCTAGGTTTTATACAGTAATAATATATATCTGCCTCACTCTCAGAGAAATCAGTAGTACTGCTAGGTTTTATACAGTAATAATATATATCTGCCTCACTCTCAGAGAAATCAGTAGTACTGCTAGGTTTTACACAGTAATAATATATATCTGCCTCACTCTCAGAGAAATCAGTAGTACTGCTAGGTTTTACACAGTAATAATATATATCTGCCTCACTCTCAGAGAAATCAGTAGTACTGCTAGGTTTTACACAGTAATAATATATATCTGCCTCACTCTCAGAGAAATCAGTAGTACTGCTAGGTTTTACACAGTAATAATATTTATCTGCCTCACTCTCAGATAAATTAGTAGTACTGCTAGGTTTTATACAGTCAAATGTGACCGACCGGCTTGATTCAGTCTTATTTAGCAAAATCTGAAATAATTTTTGGACATTGGATGAAAGTAGAGACTCAGAGCTAGAAAATGGTATATCATACACTACAGTTGAGGAACAACGGGAAAGTAATTCTGCTTTGAAAGATGATAAACTTGGAACCTCACTTTTGAGAAAATGGCCTTTGAAATATTTTGGTTCCTACTGGAGAGCTCTTCTTTGTCTACAGGGCTGTTACTTTGGCAGATAATGTCATCCATCTAAATAAATAGATTTTGCATATATAATTAACTAACTGTATGGTGTTTTGGTGTATGTCAGTTTCATTGTTTGTTATGCTAAAAAAAAACATTTTATGGTTGTAAGTGGTAAAATGAACTAGAAAATTTTATATTTTCCAATTTTGAGTAATTACTACTTTAGTAAGGAATTACACATTATTCAGGACTACTGCAGTTGCTACATAATTCCAATAGGTGTCAGCATAAGACCACAAATGACATTTCAGAAGATTAGTTTAGTTCTCTCCCTGGATGCACCACCACTCCACCTACTTTAGTCAAGAAAAACGTGTTTCCCAGAACTTTCAACGTCAAATTCATCAACCAGCAGCGAGCCGCTCTGCCTTCTCGCGCAAGCGAGGGGCATGTTGAGGTAAATTTGGTGGGTTGTACAATGTAATTTATTGGCGGGCTGGAAGATGCACTTGTCTTTTCTATTCCGAGGTTGTTTACTCACAATATCAAATATTAAGATTATTTTTTATAATGCATGTATACTAAGGTTGATCTACGTCAGATCTACAAATCAATGAGCTAGACCTATCCATTTGGGTTGCAACTCAGTGAACCTGCGTAGCATTCACTCAATTCAATGCCTACGAATTAACATTTCGATGCATATCAAATTACCCAGCAGCCATTAGGAAACAATGAGTCGTCAAAAAAAAGTTTAATTTCTTAAGGGGGTGTTAAGTTTTTGAAAAAAAAATCACATTCTCTAAATTTGAACCTTTGGTCTTGACTTGTTGTGCATTTGCAATATGCAAATTTACCGTGGAGCGCGCTCACCATCTATTGGATTGTTGCTGTGTGACACTTGGCATTTGCCATATGGCATTTGCAATAAGTTTTGAATTAAATGGCGTCCATTTGAGTGGTATTGTACATCGTGTTTCGGTGCCAATACGGTGCCAATAACTTCCCGTTCATTTCTGTCCATTTCAGGGGTCCCTTACTGTTACCATAGAATTCTGAAACATATTTTGAAATATCTTTGGAGTTTTCATTTTCTTTGCCATCTATATTGAGCTTATGAATAGATGTAAATTCAGAATTTTTTCTTTCTAAATTGGAAAAGTATTTTGTATTTTTTTCACCTTCTTCCAACCATTTCCTTCTTGATCTTACAAAATACCCCTTTTGCTCTCTTCATACATTTGGTCCATTTCTTGTTGTAAAGAGAATAACTGACCATTTCCTTCATCATCACAGTCCTACGTAGAGATTAGAGAAAGTATTTCCTTAACATGTCATGTTTTGTCTTTGATCTTCATGTCTTGTCCCTGTGCTTCCCTCTGCTGGTCTTATTAGGTTCTTTCCCTCTTTCTATTCCTCTCTCTTCTCCTCCCTTTTTCCCTCTCCCGCTCTCTCTCTCTATCGTTCCGTTCTTGCTCCCAGCTGGTTCTCATTCTCCTAACGACCTTATTTACTCTTTCACACCTGTCCCCTATTTTGCCCTCTGATTTCAGTCCCTATTTCTCCCTCTGTTTTCTGCTTCTGTCTTTGTCGGATTCTTGTTTGAGGTTAGCTGCTCTGTGTCCTTGTTCCGCCCTGTAGTGTTTTTGCATTTGTCAGAAGTTGCGTGTGAGCAGGTGTCTATGTCAGCTACGGTCTGTGCCTTCCTGAAGCGACCTGCAGTCGGTGGTCGCGTCTCCAGTCGTTCCTCTCTACTGACAAGAGGTTTTCAGTTTCCTGTTTTGGATTACCTTTGGATAATATCCAGGAACATCATTGTTTGTTTAAGACTGGAATAAAGACTCTGTTACTATTACGTCGCTTTTGGGTCCTCATTCATCAGCATAACAGAAGAATCCGACCAAGAATGGACCCAGCGACTATGGATTCTCTCAACACTACCGTCAAGTTCCAGGGAGCAATGCTCGGCAGACACGAGCAGGAATTGTCTGCTGCTCGTCATGCCGTTGAGACCCTGGCCGCTCAGGTCTCCGATCTCTCAGGACAGTTTCAGAGTCTTCGTCTCGTACCACAAGCTACTTCCTGGTCTTCCGAGTCTCCGGAACCCAGGGTTAATAATCCACCATGTTACTCTGGACAGCCCACTGAGTGTCGCTCCTTTCTCACCCAGTGTGATATTGTGTTCTCTCTCCAGCCCAACACATACTCTGGAGAGAGAGCTCGGATCGCTTACGTCATATCACTCCTTACTGGGCGGGCTCGGGAGTGGGGCACAGCTATCTGGGAGGCAAGGGCTGAGTGTTCTGACGTTTATCAGAACTTTAAGGAGGAGATGATACGGGTCTTTGATCGTTCAGTTTTTGGGAAGGAGGCTTCCAGGGGTCTGGCTTCCTTATGTCAAGGTGATCGATCCATAACGGATTACTCTATAGAGTTTCGTACTCTTGCTGCATCCAGTGACTGGAACGAGCCAGCGTTGCTCGCTCGTTTTCTGGAGGGACTCCACGCTGAGGTTAAGGATGAGATTCTCTCCCGGGAGGTTCCTTCCAGCGTGGACTCTTTGATTGCACTCGCCATCCGCATAGAACGACGGGTAGATCTTCGTCACCGAGCTCGTGGAAGAGAGCTCGCGTTAACGGGGTTTCCCTTCTCCGCATCTCGACCATCTCCTTCCATCGGTTCAGAGACTGAGCCCATGCAGCTGGGAGGTGTTCACATCTCGACTAAGGAGAGGGAACGGAGAATCACCAACCGCCTTTGCTTCTATTGCGGTTCTGCTGGACATTTTGTCATGTCATGTCCAGTTAAAGGCCAGAGCTCATCAGTAAGCGGAGGGCTACGGGTGAGCGCTACTACTCAGGTCTCTCCATCAAGATCCTGTACTACCTTGTCGGTCCATCTACGCTGGACCGGGTCGGCTGCTTCCTGCAGTGCCTTGATAGACTCTGGGGCTGAGGGTTGTTTTATGGACGAAGCATGGGCTCGGAAACATGACATTCCTCTCAGAGAGTTAGGGAGGATCACACCCATGTTCGCCTTAGATGGTAGTTCTCTCCCCAGTATCAGATATGAGACACTACCTTTAACCCTCACAGTATCTGGTAACCACAGTGAGACCATTTCTTTTTTGATTTTTTGTTCACCTGTTACACCTGTTGTTTTGGGTTATCCCTGGCTAGTATGTCATAATCCTTCTATTAATTGGGCTAGTAATTCTATCCTTTCCTGGAACGTTTCTTGTCATGTGAAGTGTTTAATGTCTGCTATCCCTCCTGTTTCTTCTGTCCCCTCTACTCAGGAGGAGCCTGGTGATGAGACAGGAGTGCCGGAGGAATATCATGATCTACGCACGGTCTTCAGTCGGTCCAGAGCCAACTCTCTTCCTCCTCACCGGTCGTATGATTGTTGTGTTGATCTCCATCCGGGGACCACTTCTCTTCGGGGTAGATTATTCTCTCTGTCGGCTCCCGAACGTAAGGCTCTCGATGATTATCTGTCTGCTGAAGGCATTCAGATGGATCCCGCTAAGGTCCAGGATGTCAGCGATTGGCCTGTTCCTAAGTCACGTGTCGAGTTACAGCGCTTTCTCGGTTTCGCTAATTTCTATCGGCGTTTCATTCGTAATTTCGGTCAAGTGGCTGCCCCTCTCACAGCTCTGACTTCTGTCAAGTCTTGCTTTAAGTGGTCTGGTTCCGCCCAGGGAGCTTTTGATCTCCTCAAGAAGCGTTTTACATCCGCCCCTATCCTTGTTACTCCTGACGTCACTAAACAATTCATTGTCGAGGTTGACGCTTCAGAGGTGGGCGTGGGAGCCATTCTGTCCCAGCGCTTCCAGTCTGACGATAAGGTCCATCCTTGCGCTTACTTTTCTCATCGATTGTCGCCATCGGAACCCGAGGGGATTCTCCCTGAAGGGCGTGTTGTCGGGTTGACTGTCTGGGGAATTGAGAGACAGGTAAAGCAAGCACTCACTCACACTGCGTCGCCGCGCGCTTGTCCTAGTAACCTTCTGTTCGTTCCTGTCTCTATTCGTCTGGCTGCTCTTCAGTGGGCTCATTCTGCCAAGTTAGCTGGTCACCCCGGCGTTCGGGGTACGCTTGCTTCTATTCGCCAGCGGTTTTGGTGGCCTACTCAGGAGCGGGACACGCGCCGTTTCGTGGCTGCTTGTCCGGACTGCGCGCAGACTAAGTCAGGTAACTCTCCTCATGCCGGTCGTCTTAGACCGCTTCCCATTCCTTCTCGACCATGGTCTCAGATCGCCTTAGACTTTAGTACCGGTCTGCCTTCGTCTGCGGGGAGGACTGTGAGAGCCGCCAATAAACGCAGGATTAAGAGTCCTAGGTATTGTCGCGGTCAGAGAGTGTGGCTTTCCACTCGTAACCTTTCCCTTACGACAGCTTCTCGCAAGTTGACTCCGCGGTTCATTGGTCCGTTTCGTGTCTCTCAGGTCGTTAATCCTGTCGCTGTGCGACTGCTTCTTCCGCGACATCTTCGTCGCGTCCACCCTGTCTTCCATGTCTCTTGTGTCAAGCCTTTTCTTCGCGCCCCCGTTCGTCTTCCCTCCCCCCCTCCCGTCCTTGTCGAGGGCGCACCTATTTACAAGGAACGGAGGATCATGGACATGCGTTCTCCGGGACGTGGTCAACAGTACTTAGTGGATGGGGAGGGTTTCGGTCCTGAGGAGAGGAGTTGGGTTCCATCTCGGGACGTGCTGGACCGTTCGTTGAATGATGATTTCCTTCGTCGCCGCCAGGGTTCCTCCTCGAGTGCGCCAGGAGGCGCTTGGTGAGTGGGGGGGTACTGTCATGTTTTGTCTTTGATCTTCATGTCTTGTCCCTGTGCTTCCCTCTGCTGGTCTTATTAGGTTCTTTCCCTCTTTCTATTCCTCTCTCTCCTCCTCCCTCTCTCCCTCCCCCGCTCTCTCTCTCTATCGTTCCGTTCTTGCTCCCAGCTGGTTCTCATTCTCCTAACGACCTTATTTACTCTTTCACACCTGTCCCCTATTTTGCCCTCTGATTTGAGTCCCTATTTCTCCCTCTGTTTTCTGCTTCTGTCTTTGTCGGATTCTTGTTTGAGGTTAGCTGCTCTGTGTCCTTGTTCCGCCCTGTAGTGTTTTTGCATTTGTCAGAAGTTGCGTGTGAGCAGGTGTCTATGTCAGCTACGGTCTGTGCCTTCCTGAAGCGACCTGCAGTCGGTGGTCGCGTCTCCAGTCGTTCCTCTCTACTGACAAGAGGTTTTCAGTTTCCTGTTTTGGATTACCTTTGGATAATATCCAGGAACATCATTGTTTGTTTAAGACTGGAATAAAGACTCTGTTTCTATTACGTCGCTTTTGGGTCCTCCTTCATCAGCATAACATAACAAGTTTATCTTCCCTCAATCTTTTCAGTTCAGCAATTTCTTTACCTCTCTTCATGGCTGTTTGTCTTAGTTCTTTCTTCATTAATTCCCAATGTTTCCCATAAGACTTAAATAGTTGGGCTTTTCCTCCAATTGTCTTGTATAATATCTTTGGCATCCATCTTGAAATTATCATCTTCCAACAGTCTACTATTGAGTTTCCAATAACTCCGATTCGGTTTAACTTCAGATCCATTAATATTAAAAGACAAGAATATAACTTTATGATCAGTGAGAATTGATGGTTCAATTGATACCTTGACTACAGAATTATCTAATGAATTAGAAATCAACCAGAAGTCAATTCTTCACTGTCTGTACATGTCCTTGTTACTCCAAGCCCTTTTCATCAGGATATTTAGATCTCCAAATAGAGACTAATCCAAGACCAAGACATAGGTTATTAAACTCAGGATTAACAATTCTGGATCTGTTAGGAGGGGGATATCTGTCAATCATCACATTAGATACAGACTTAAAATCTCCACCTAAGATCATTTTGATATCCTAAAATACACCTATAACTCTATTAATCTCTTCTTCAAATTCTTGAAATATTATCCTGTTGTTTTGTTTGTTGTTGGATGCATAAATATTTCCTAATAAAAACATTTCACTGTTGAAATTTACTGTTAAAACTAACCAACGTCCGGAGTGGTCAGTCTTACTACTGATGACCTTCCCTTTAAATGCACCTCTTAAAACTGCTACACCTGCAGAGTGGTTGTTGCCATATGATAACCAGATATCGTTACCCAATTGATTTTTCCAAAAAGATAGATCGGAAGAACAAGCATGAGTCTCTTGAGCTTGATCTCTCTGTGTCTCTCTCTCTAAATCTCTCTCGCTGTCTTTGAGCTCTCGTTTGTTTTTACACCTACATGTCACTTTGTCCCACCTGTGAGTATTGTTTTGGTTATGGTGTTTGACTGTTTGTTTGATGGTAGGAAAAGGGGGTATCAAGCCAAGTTGCCCATGGGCATACACTACCCGTAGGAATACTTTGTCTAAATACACTAGTTAGAACTGGGCGGACCACCCGCTGTATTTTTGGTTAGTAAGTTAGCTGTATTGAAGTAGGCTAGTCTAGCTTAGGGGTGTTTTTGGATGTTTGGTTCTTTCCTTGGGTCCAACTCAGCCCCTTTTCCCGCCCCTCCTTTACCGTGTGTTTAATAATAAACCATGAGTGTTTGACGGTAATTTAGTTGTCTGTGGTTTTTATTCTCACTGTTACTTTTTCACTGTTATAATTTGCATGAGTTATGTTACGGGTCTCGATACCATCCTCCCTAGACTGCCGGGCCAAAGGCATTCGTAACAATGAGGAAATCACAATTCTTCACTCGCCTCCAAAGAAGATCCCGTGTAGGTGAACCGGATGATGGTTGACCTCGGTCTCCCGTCTTGATCATTGAGTCTTCCCAAACGATGAACGATGTCCACATTTTCCTGAAGTTTGGCTTTTGATTCGGGAATAACAGCTCCACAGATGTCAACAACTCTGCATTTGATGTCCTCACCCGCCTGCTCTGGAATTCCATGGAGCCTCAGGTTCCACCTGCGCTGGTATCTCTCCACCACATTCACCTTTTGCTCGAGTTCAGCCACCTTCTTTTCATTTTCCTGGCAGATAACTTCCATGTTCTTCATGTCACTTTTGAGGGTTTTCACTTCTCCAAAGATAAAGTCAGCAGATTTTTTAATGGCCTCAGTTTTCATCGTATTCTCCCTAACCATGACCTCCAAGCCATTTGCCCTTTCATCTATCTTTGCTGTCAAAAGCATTACAGTATTGTTTTGCATCTCAAGAAGTGACATACCCTCTTGGCCTCATCTTTTTCTTGACTGGAGAGCCGGGGTCGTAAGGTAACGGCCTGAGCTGGGGACTGGAGGGGCGCAAGTTGTGAGCATTGTTGTCCGTACTCACCACATTTTCAACACCCATTGCAGTATTTCCCCCCACAGTTACATTCTGAAGAGGAGTACCCAAAATTATACTCTAGCTTACCTAGCTGTACCGACTAGCTAGGGTAACTAGGATGCTGCTGGAATAGTAGCTAGCTAGCTTACCTAGCTGTACCAACTAGCTTGGCTAGCTAGCAGGTCGTTCGCCTGTCCCTCGTCTCGATGATGATGAAGAATCCGGTGAACCACAAAATGAAACAAGGATAGAGAGTGAAAAGGATCTGGCTACACTCATACTGTCCCTGACTATTAAGCAAAAAGCAAATTTGAATAATAATATTCAGAGTCTCAACACTGTAGCGAACTCCATCGTGAGCTGTCCTAAGTAGTTAATAGTTAACAGCAGGTGTCTTGATAATACTATAGAATCATGCAGTGAGTCAGTGGTTCCTGCGCCACATGTAATTGCATTGGAGTAGTTAAAAATAATGTTTTATATTTCTATATGATCAATCCATTAATAATATAGACCTACATGCAACAGTGTGTATTGTGCTTTTGACAATGATTTATGTATAATAATTATGTATAACAAGTGATACCATGTATGTCTCTCAAGCATTTTGTCTTCATTTTGGCAGATTAACTCATGCTTATTTCTGAAGATTAACTCAGGTTCTTGCCCAGCGGCTAAGGAGTTGGAGCGGTGGCCTGAAGGTGGCTGGTTTGAATCCCGGGCCAGGCGATGGAAAAAACGTTCGGAATTGATTTGACCCCTGGAGGCTTGCTGGGTTCACATCCTCAAAACATTAACCTTTCATTGATCAGAACTCTAGAGGTTCTTCTTCACTGAACCCAAAAATATATATTTAACTTTTAGTGATTCCATATATTAAGGAAGTGATAGAAGCCTTTTTGGTTCTATAAGGAACCTTCTTTTCTAAGAGTGTATAATAAACACGTTTTTCTTTTGATTATTTAATTATCTACATCATGTTATTTCAAGTTGTCCCTTTGGACGCAACATCACATTGTTAAAAAATAATCCTAAATTGGGCGTGGCTATAAATTGGGCGGCATCTAGGGCGTAATATGTGTCTGATGAAAATGAACATTGTATGTAACGTTGTAGGCAGCATTATTGGCAAGGGACTTGATGCTACTATGCCAAAGCTATTTATAGTTGTTAAACGGGTGTGTAGAGTGTGTTGATATAACGGTTATATTGTCAAAATTCTGCTTGTAACAACGATCAGAATTGGTCAAAAAAAAATATGCATTCCATTATATTAGTTAATAATTAAGAGTAGGCAAAGTGGTCGTGTCATGTGAAAATTCTATCAAATGTCTAACATTGCAACGAGTACAGTCAGGGTGCCGTGGAACCCCTGCAGTACCTCCACAGACCCCGGATTGAGAACCCCTGCAGTACCTCCACAGACCCCGGATTGAGAACCCCTGCAGTACCTCCACAGACCCCGGATTGAGAACCCCTGCAGTACCTCCACAGACCCCGGATTGAGAACCCCTGCAGTACCTCCACAGACCCCGGATTGAGAACCCCTGCAGTACCTCCACAGACCCCGGATTGAGAACCCCTGATTTAGCAGATGCTCTTATCCAGAGTGATTTACAGTAAGTGCTTTCATCTTAAGATAGATATTTATTTTGGAAATTAACTGAATGAATTCTTCATAAAATTGTCATCTCACCTCTTAGCTTTGGTGTCATGTCCCCCAGAGAGATGCATTTTAGAGGCAGGGCCCCCCTCCTCTCTCTCCCCAGAGAGACTCATTTTAGAGCACTGACCCCTAAACAGAGATCCAGCATGTTGGTTGTGGTTAACACAGTGACAACTAAACAGAGATCCAGCATGTTAGTTGTGGTTAACACAGTGACAACTAAACAGAGATCCAACATGTTGGTTGTGGTTAACACAGTGACAACTAAACAGAGATCCAACATGTTGGTTGTGGTTAACACAGTGACAACTAAACAGAGATCCAACATGTTGGTTGTGGTTAACACAGTGACAACTAAACAGAGATCCAGCATGTTGGTTGTGGTTAACACAGTGACAACTAGTTCTTGACTGTCAATTGTTCTCATTTATTCATTATCTCTTTGATAAATAAAACATTTACTAACACACATAAAAACAGTCAGGTGATTTAAAGCATCACATGAACATGTAGTTGTGACATCTCTTCTCCATGGTAACTGTTAAAGTAGTTCTAGACAGTACAGCAACACAAGGCCATGTCTCACACTTATTTGCATTAATTAAAAGTAAGATATTTATTGTCTTTCAATCTGTTGTTTTCTAAACGTATCTGAGAATGTAGACAGAAGGGATAAAACGGACATGAATAATCTGAGGGGGAAATCATTGATCCATTCAGAAAGGTTTTTTGCATCAAGTAAGAGATGTTAAATCATGTAAAGTAGACTAGGTTATAATGTATAATAGTGGGTTGTTAGTGATATGTAGATGTTATATTATGTAAAGTAGACTAGGTTATAATGTATAGTAGTGGGTTGTTAGTGATATGTAGATGTTATATTATGTAAAGTAGACTAGGTTATAATGTATAATAGTGGGTTGTTAGTGATATGTAGATGTTATATTATGTAAAGTAGACTAGGTTATAATGTATAATAGTGGGTTGTTAGTGATATGTAGATGTTATATTATGTAAAGTAGGCTAGGTTATAATGTATAATAGCAGTTTGTTAGTGATATGTTATATTATGTAAAGTAGGCTAGGTTATAATGTATAATAGCAGTTTGTTAGTGATATGCAGATCAAGGTCTATACCTCGGCTATAACCTACATATCATAGATGACCAGTCTAAACCTGTTCAGATCAGTTCACATAATGTTATAGTCCTACCAGTAGCAGGACAGAGAATGTACTGTATATAACCTAATGTATAGCCTAGGTGTAATAAATGATATTCTGATTAATAGCATTACACAGTTAAAACTTGTTATAACTACTTCTTGCATAAGCATGTTCTGTTGCTCGACACTTCTCTATTTTCTACACAAACACATTCTGTCCTCAGCAGATACTAACCACACACACACACCCAGAAACAGATGGCTGACTCAAACGTTGCATGACACTGTCAAAAAACGGGAAGCGCCCTGACCACAGACACTAACTGCTAGTTTCAGCAATCACATTCTCGTGACCCCCAAAACACACAGAGATGCCTCTGCATGATCATACACACACACACACACATACACCTCTGTCAATGGGTTGGGCGTTAAGGACAAAGAACACTGCCAAGAACCAATGGAGCATCAACACCAGGTCAGGACGGGACCTTCCCCAACCCACATCGACCAGTCAGGAGAACAGAACTACTAGACTCAACCTACGTCACATCAATGTATAAAATCTAATGCACACTATGTTTAGGGACTCTCTTCTGCTGGTTCCCTCTGACCCAAACGAACGAGTCCGTGCACGCTTTGCAAAGATATCTTTAACTCTGAATAAACTGCCTTTACTATATCTAAGTCCACCCTGTCCAGCGTCTTGACTTGGTCTCATTCTCAAGTAACTGATCATCAACATAGGCCAGATACTTTTCACAACATTTCCAACAGAGACCATCAGGTTGGTCGGCATGATTAGTGATCATACTGTAGCTCAAACCTACTGTGACTGTTGAATGTCTGACGACGACCTAACTTTATAATAGTTCTGAAATAACATATTAATATAAGGAATTTTAATTACTACTTTACTTTTAATTTTGATACTTAATTATATTAATAACCAAATACTTTTAGACTTTTACTGAAGTAGTATTTTACTGGGTGACTTTCACTTTTACTTGAGTCATGTTCTATGAAGGAATCTTTCCTTTTACTCCAGTTTGAGAACTGAGTTCTGTTTCCACCGCTGTTCTAACGTTCCATATGAGTCACAGTTTCAACAGACATTCTGGAACTGCGTCGGCTACAAAGTTACTTTACATTTCATATCAGGAAATAAAGTAACGGTCACTGGGTGATTTCGTTGTGCATTGCCCGGCTCCCCGGGTGAGCAGAGTTTACGCATTTAATACCATTCCATTGTTCCTTCAAATAAATGTCCACTCCCCTGTAGCACCGGGCCATGCAAAACGAACTTCCCCCTGTCGCAGCGCACTGAGACACAGAGTTCTAAACCCAGACGCGTTTCTTCAAGACAACTCTCTTACATTATTTTTGATAAACATAATTTACTAGAAACCAAGTTTAGCTGTGTTTTTTTCCTCCAAAATGTGAGTTACTGTAGGACTTTAATAATTATAAACAGGCCTACAAACCAAAAGGTTTTAATTTGAGAATGTTAATTTGTATGCCTCAAATATTAAACTGTCTTAAAATATGTGATGATTAGTTGAATCAGGTGTGTAAGTGCTGGTAAGAACAAAAGGATTGAGAAACCCTGAGATAAACATAAAACCATATAATTGAAAAGCTCCTCCACCATCTTTACCAGACGTTTTACTGATAACATGTCGGCCTACTGATTAGTTTCCACTTTGAAAACTGCTGTCTGTTAGCAACTCAGCTCAAGTAGCAATTCTACTAACTAGTAATATCTCATTCCAGGTACTCATTCTCTTACTCTGTCCATTATAATAGATTATTGTTCAGAGATACTTACCTCTTTTTTTTCCTTCTCCCCATATTGCGTTTTCTGCTCTGTCGTCTCAAAATGGATCCTGTACAAAATAACAACTTTACTTTCTGTTTCAGCCCAGCTGTCTCCGCACCCTGAAAACAAAGTGTTTTATTGGTGTCTTCCACTAGATGGCAGTAGACACCTGCTGTAACTAGACTTTACAACTATGTGTTCTGTTTCAGACAAGCAGTGTCCCAGAGGAGGAGTGATGATCTAGGATCAGGTCCCTCTCTCGATGTAATCTGATTCATTATGATCTAGGATCAGGTCTCCCTCTCCATGTAATCTGATTCATTATGATCTAGGATCAGGTCCCTCCTCTCCATGTAATCTGATTCATTATGATCTAGGATCAGGTCCCCCGTCTCCATGTAATCTGATTCATTATGATCTAGGATCAGGTCTCCCTCTCCATGTAATCTGATTCATTATGATCTAGGATCAGGTCCCCCCTCTCCATGTAATCTGATTCATTATGATCTAGGATCAGGTCCCTGTCTCCATGTAATCTGATTCATTATGATTGTTTTGTCTCATGTCTCTTTATATTCATGTAGCCTGGGGGCCATGTAATCTGATTCATTATGATTGTTTTGTCTCATGTCTCTTTATATTCATGTAGCCTGGGGGAAATGTAGCTGTATTGAAATGACCTTGTTGTATAACCTTCTTTGTTGCTCAGTGGTACTTCAATTGTCCTGACCACGTCCAATTCTTTCACACAGTAATGCTCCAGCATCCACTCAGACCTTATGCCTCTAATGCATTCCTCAAATACTGCAGAGTTGTTAAGCAAGTCCCTGAGATCGTCCTGTTCAACCACATTTATTAGTTTATTTGTCAGATGAAACCTGAGGGGATCACTGTAGTGTCATAATGCATCAACAATGGTTCTGAGGTCCTCAACAATGTTATTCTGTACCGTAGCTGGGATGCAGTGTTCTTTCCTGATTTACTAAATAAAAATACATATATTGTTTTGGAGACCTTCAATTAGCTGCTCAGTGTTGATCTCTGTGGCTTTGAACATATTCAGCCTCTGGCAGACTCTCTACATCGCTCATGTCATCTTCAATGGGATCAGTCCCAGTCTCAAATTCATCATGAGGGCAATTCTCATCTAAGTTGTCTCTGAAAAGCTCTCTGTGGTTTTGGTAGATGTGTGACCGATAGACGCTGAAACATCTATTTGTTTTCCCACACCCATTAACTCCACAGGTAATTAGAACATGTGGTTCATGCTGGTGATAGAGGACAATATGTGTGAGTCATCTGGACACAGAGAAAGTTTGTTCGTTGCAAAGTGGACAATTGAATAGAATTGGCATTCTTCAGAAAGATTGTGAACCTTGGAATGATGGGATGGAATCATGGAGATCATTGGTACTCAGCCACTTGCAGACATCATCAAGGGACCAGTCTTCCACAGCCACACTAATTCAATTTGACACTAAAAGCAAAAGTGAAATGTATTAGTGTGGAGGCTAAAACAAAACCTATCCCACTCTTTCCAGACAACCACCTTTCCTCCTAATTTGTATTTATGGTTGTTCTATAACAGATCAGAGCTTGTCAGGAAAGGTGAAGATGTCTGTCTCTTATTTATCTGACTCCATATTTCTTAGTTTGGGACATTATGGGATTCTGCAGTCCCACATTTAAGTGTTGACTCAGATAATATGATGCTCCAAATGGGGCATTAAGTTCTTCTTCCATGTCAACCCAAATTGTCCTATTAGAGTTGTCAATAAAGAGCCTATCAGGGCAGTTATAAAGACTTCTTGATATAATTGTCCTATTAGAGTTGTGAATAAAGAGCCTATCAGGGCAGTTATAAAGTCTTCTTGATATAATTACATGTTAGGGAACTTTAATCCTCCCTTCTAAGTCTTTGCATGTATTCTAGCTTGGTTCATCCTGGCCCTTTTAATAGTCCAAATTAATCATTTTGTCTATAGATCATATTCTTTGCATTTCAGGAAGGGATCCAGTCTAAATCACTAGAAATGAGCATTTTATAGCTGATATTATTCATTTCTATCCCCCCAGCAGGGATTTTTTGCATGTTTCAGTGTGAAAAAAGTGTCCCCTTTTTGGGCCCTCACCAGTAGGCAACCCTGTTGTCATGGTCACCAGTTAGCATCACTGTTGTCATGGTCACCAGTTAGCATTCATGTTGTCATGGTCACCAGTTAGCATCCCTGTTTATGGATTATAAAAAAAATAAAAAATGTATTAATTTTTGTAAAATATTTTATTTATTTATTCATAATACAAAAATCGACTTACATTGCTGCATCAAACATGTCTAGCAAACCAAACACAGGTATTAACAATGCTCAAACATACAAAAATATCAATACAAATAAAATAATACAAGTGCAATTATATTCACTCTGAAAATATCTTATTATAATGATTCATGAAGATGTTATTCTTGTTGTTATTCACTAGGGTTAGTGTTTTAATAAGATAATTAAATTCAATCAGGAAAAATTTGTAATTTTGGTATAGAATTTTGGAATCTTTTTTTGTGTATAAAGTATTTGGCAACAAGAATAAAAAAAAATAACAATAATTTCAGTGGTTTTGTTATCATTGGAATAGTAACATATTATATATTTTATGTTAAAAATATAGCAAGTGTTCATAATGGTAAATAAGTACTTTGCAAGGTTTTCCCAAAATTCTGACACAAATTTACATTCAAAGAACAAGTGAGACAGATTCTCACCTTCTTTTCCACAGAAAACGCAGATATCATCAATAGCCACACATTTGGAAATCATAGAATTACATGGATATATCTTATGTAAAATGTTGAAGTGCACTTCCTTAACTTTGTTTGGTATACAGTATTTGTAAGGCCTTAACCATGCATTTTTCCAGACAATGTCAGGAATAAGCGTGTTCCAGAAAAACTTTCCTCTCAGTGTAAGTTGGTTTTGTGAATGAAGAATTTGTCTTATATATTTATTACAACAAGATCTCTCAAGTAAGCCCACGCCTTCCAATCTGAGTTCTGGATAAACTTTGTGATCATTCCCAAAATTAAGATGACTTTTCATAAGTGTAGTTAGACCACTGGGAACGGCTTTGATCACAGAAATAAACTCTCTGAAAGGTATTGGAAAATCTTTCATTGTTATAAATTGTTCATATGTGAGAATATTACCCTTGTTGTCGAAAATATCAAGAACAAAGTCAATATTCCTCTCATGCCAGCTGGGGTAGAACAATGACTTATTCCTTACAGTTATGTCTGAATTATTCCACAAAAGAGCTTTATGAGGGGAAAAATTGTGCAGGAAACATATTTTCCAGGCCAGTAAAGCTTGTTGGTGAAACCTAGCCAATTTAGCAGGTAATCTTTCAGGAATAGAATTACATTTCAGTAAAAATTGAAGTCCTCCCAATTTATTAAACACATTATTTGGAATGAAATACCATATTGAATCAGTATCGAGCAAAAATTTTCAACCAGTTTATCTTGAAAGTGTTATTTATGTCAATAAAATCCAACACTTCTAGACCGCCTTCAGCTCTTTTGTTAGAAAGGACAGATTTTTTTTGTTTGTGAGACTTATTTTTCCAGATGAAGTCAAGAAAGGTCTTATTGATCTCTTTACAAGTAGCTGGATTTACACATAACGATAATGAGGGGTACACAAACCGAGACAGTCCCTCTGGCTTGGACAGAAGTACTCTCCCAAGTATAGAAAGATCTTGTCACGAATCCCGCCGAAGATGGTGCCTCTTCCTGTTCGGGCGGCGCTCGGCGTCACCGGCCTAATAGCTGCTACCGATCCCCTTTTCTGTTTCATTTAGTTGTGTCTGATTTGTTGCACCTGTTTCGTGTTTAGGTTTATTGTGGGCTATTTCAACCCAGTTGGCCCGCCGGCTTTTGTGCGGGCTTGTTTTCCTGTTTGTGGTGTTCGTTCATTCTTGTGGTGTGTGTTCCATGTGTTCCTGCTCAGTTTCGTCCTGTTTGTTGGGACTTTACGCGCCCTTGTGTGTGTGGCGTGACCGTCTCTCTGGTTATTTGGAATATTAAAAATCCATGTCTTTTGGAACTACGCTGCTCTCTGCGCTTGACTCCTTCACTCACCACTTTTGAAGTCCTGACAGACCTCTTTGTAACCAATTATTACATATATTTTTAGTTCTCTTAATTTTAGGAGAGAAATTCAAATGTTGTCTGACTAACTGGTTTTTTGACAGATGTATTCCTAAATATTTAACACAGTCCTTTACAGGAATATTTTCAATTTCTTTATCATCAGAGTCAAATAAACATAAGATTTCACATTTAGAAACATTCAGCATTAATCCTGATGCAATAGAAAATGCAGTTATAGCATTAAGGGCTTGTGCCACCTGGTCTTTGTCTCTTAAGAAAAGAGTAGTATCATCAGCCAGTTGGGAAATTTAGATTTCTTTGTTAAAAATGGTTAAGCCATACAAATTTGCATCATTCAGAATATCTAGAGATAGAAGTTCCACAACCAAAATGAATAAAAATGGCGAAATTGGGCATCCCTGTCGTACACTTCTGTTGATACTAAATCTTTTGGAAGTATTAAGGTTTAGTAGCACAGAACTATTTATATCTTTGTAAAACATGCGAATTACTTTAATAACATTTTCCCCAAATCCAAAAAGTAAAAGAGAAATTCATGTTCAATTGTGTCAAAGGCTTTACAGAAGTCCAGAAATAGGACAACCGCATCTGAGTCAATTGCATCTGAGTAATCTATAAGGTCCAAGACTAAACTAATGTTAGAGCTTATGTGACGGCCCTTCATAAATCCTGTTTGAGTCTCATTTATAATGGTATCTATTCCTTTCTTTAATCTTTTGGCATAAACCAGAGCAATCAATTTGTAATCAACATTTAATAAAGTAATTGGTCTCCAATTGTCAATGACAGAAGGGTTTTTATCAGGCTTCGGAATCAATGAAATAAGGCCCTGTTTCATAGTGGAGACCATTTCCCCATTTTTAATGCAACCTTGAAACATATTGAAAATCGGGTCTTCTAGCAACTCCCAAAACTGTCTATAGAATTCAACTGACAGGCCATCAGGGCCAGGTGATTTCCCTTTTTTCATTGAATTCAGAGCCTCTCTAATTTCACCAATTGACACAGGTGAATCGCAAACTGAGTGGAAATCATCCTCAAATACCGGGACACAATTCTGAATGTGGCAAATGTAACTTTCACAACCATCTTCCTGAAATTGAGAGCTGTAAAGGTTTTCATAAAAGGAATTGACAAATTATGATATTGTAATGGGATCTTTGCATAAAACATTGTTAATTCTAGAGATAGATTATCTTTCTTTAGAAAACTGCCAAGCTTGCTCATCATCTCCTTTTCTCTAAGGTTCTTTAATTGCATCAGCTCTTTGGCGCGTTTAATGGCTACCACTCTGACTTTATATTTGAAAAATTCCCATCTACTTCTCCCATGACCCAAGTCCTTTCTTGCAAAAATATCTTTAGCGAATGATTTGATGTTTTCAATCAGTATCTTTAAGAAGTGCATTGTTTCATTTCCAATATCCTCGAGTACCTTTTGATTTTTTACTAGCTTGTAAATTCAGGGAAATCAAGTGATGATCAGAAAAAGGAGCCAACTGATGATCTATAACAAATTGTAACAAAAAAGGGGAAATTAGGAATAAATCTATTCTAGATTTACGTGACATAGTTTTGTTGGTCCAGGTATAACCCTTAGCATCCGGATTGAAATAACGCCAGGCATCCTCAACACAGAGATCCTTGCATAATGTAATAATAATGTTACTATTTTGAGGGTTTTGACTCGTTCTAGGAGGAAAACGATCAGCAGATGCATCAGGTGTTACATTAAAATCTCCTGAAATAATTAGAAAAGCCTCTGAGTATGTTGTTTAAATCCTGTACTTTCCTGGTAAATTGGGTAAAAGGGGTCTTATTAGGAGCATGTGAGTTATGTCCGTATACATTACAGATGATGAAAATAGCATTGTCAAGTTTAACAGTTACTATGACCCATCTGCCGTCTTGTGAAGATGTGGATTCTAGAATGTCACCTTTAAACTTGTGAATAAGTGTCAAAACACCAGCAGAATGATTTGATCCATGACTGAAATAGGCCAGATCTCCCCATTGTGATTTCCAACATTTCAAATCACTTTCACCCGAATGAGTTTCCTGAAGAAGGACAACATCTGCATTACTGCGTTCACAGTATAAAAATAAAGCTTTCCTTTCTGTAGGATTTCTCAAACCCCGAGCATTCAGACTAACGATATTGAGTGAATTGAAAACGAACTCCTGCATTAAAAAAGAAAGAACACAAATTAGATAACAAGTATTAACGTGAACAATAAAACAAACGGTGAACCTTGAGAGCATTACTCCGACGGAAAACTACGCTCAGCTGAGGTAGCGGTGGTTAACAGAATAACACATCTATTTACTTCCTTTTCTTGGCAAGTGTTCATCAGTTGTAGTTCGAACGGTACATGTATTATTGGCAGTACATTAACTGTACTCATGGTAGTACTCACAGTTCCAGTTTGGTTAATGTCAACAGAGTTACCCAGTAATAATTCTTCCTTCGATAAACGCGTGTGGGCCCATGAACCCCGCCTTCTTTCCCTCTTGTCGCGCCTTCTGTATCAGCGGCCAGTTTCTCTCTGGCAGCCTGATCCTGCGGTATCCGAGCTTCTTTGATGCGGAGTTTCTTCTGGTCCAGAAACTTGTTCCCCTTGGCCATT
Source organism: Salvelinus namaycush (assembly GCF_016432855.1). Taxonomy (NCBI): domain Eukaryota; kingdom Metazoa; phylum Chordata; class Actinopteri; order Salmoniformes; family Salmonidae; genus Salvelinus; species Salvelinus namaycush. The sequence continues at coordinate 372,274 of NW_024061253.1, forward strand.
TTCCATATGATGTCCCTGTAATGGCGCATAGTTAAGCGCAAGGTGATATTGCGAGGGGGTCCATCAGATCTTCGTTTCCCAAGTCGATGTACCACATCAATCACGTCTCTTAGCCTGTCTTTGATGCATGGTGCCACTTTTCCCAGGATATTAATGACTACTTCTCTAATATCCTCTCCCTCTACCTCTTTTACACCTTGGATTTTCCGATTCCACCTGCGAGAGTACCTTTGAAGTTCAGCTACATTCTCACACAGCTCATTATTTTTGGATTGCATTTTCTTCAGCTCATTCTCTAGGAACGTTATCTTATCCTTGTTCTCACTCACAACTTTGTGTAGTTGATTGACAGTTTCTGACAAATTATCGATCGTCTTTGATGTTTCTTCTGTAGCCCGCTCTACGAGGGACACTTTGGAGAGCGTGGCGTCTTGTTTAGTAGACAGGGACTGGATTGCAGGGAAAAGTTCCGACATGGAAATGTTTTCTTTAACTTTTTTCACTTGGGGTCTGAGGTAAAGAGGTTGCAAGGATTTCATCCTGGTCAGTTTTGTTCTTTCTCTTGCTTGAGTTCGCGGCTTCTTGTGTATCCATGCTGCTCTGGTTCTCGTTGTAACTAGCTAGCATGTCAGCCGTCTTCTGCGAGAATTTGATATTTCGTCTACTTTTGTCTTTCTGTCGTGTTCTTCCCATTCAACTTGACAAAAACTAACTCTAAACTTATCCCATGTCCATAAAAAAAGTTATAGTTAGTTTCTTTCAATATTAATAGCCAATATTTGACTGTTAACCACCTAACCCTCAATATTGCTTTGAAGAGCGAGAAAACACTCCCTCTCACAGCGACGCCATCTTGGCCTCCATCCTGTATTCTGATTAAGTCAACAATACCTCTAGGCATATCTGACGTCATGTATTTGATATATTTATGTGAAGGTTAATTTCCATATTGACATCAGTTCATTGTGTTTGAGGACGGTTCACTGACGGGTTTTCAACGGATAGATTAGATTAGACTAGTTTAACAGTTACAGAGCAGCTACAGTAGCCTATCAGAACAGCTGCAGTAGCCAATCAGAACAGCTGCAGTAGCCTATCAGAACAGCTGCAGTAGCCTATCAGAACAGCTACAGTAGCCTATCAGAACAGCAGAGGTAGCCTATTAGAACAGCTGCAGTAGCCTATCAGAACAGCTGCAGTAGCCTATCAGAACAGCTACAGTAGCCTATCAGAACAGCTGCAGTAGCCTATCAGAACAGCAGAGGTAGCCTATCAGAACAGCTGCAGTAGCCTATCAGAACAGCTGCAGTAGCCTATCAGAACAGCTACAGTAGCCTATCAGAACAGCTGCAGTAGCCTATCAGAACAGCTACAGTAGCCTATCAGAACAGCTGCAGTAGCCTATCAGAACAGCTGCAGTAGCCTATCAGAACAGCTACAGTAGCCTATCAGAACAGCTGCAGTAGCCTATCAGAACAGCTGCAGTAGCCTATCAGAACAGCTACAGTAGCCTATCAGAACAGCTACAGTAGCCTATCAGAACAGCTGCAGTAGCCTATCAGAACAGCTGCAGTAGCCTATCAGAACAGCTACAGTAGCCTATCAGAACAGCTACAGTAGCCTATCAGAACAGCTGCAGTAGCCTATCAGAACAGCTACAGTAGCCTATCAGAACAGCTGCAGTAGCCTATCAGAACAGCTACAGTAGCCTATCAGAACAGCTACAGTAGCCTATCAGAACAGCTGCAGTAGCCTATCAGAACAGCTGCAGTAGCCTATCAGAACAGCTGCAGTAGCCTATCAGAACAGCTGCAGTAGCCTATCAGAACAGCTACAGTAGCCTATCAGAACAGCTACAGTAGCCTATCAGAACAGCAGCCTATCAGAACAGCTACAGTATTACAGGCGCAGACCCTTAGTCAACGGACTACACATAATGGCTGACGACAGCCAGGTAAGGTTAATTTTAGCCTACGTTTAACGAGCTTTAGAGTTTTCCTAATTCCATCTTGTTCTAATAGCAAGTCTGCCTTAAGTGCAGAAACCGTGGTTGATATTAGAAAATATGTATGATTGGAAGTTTAGGCAAGTAATTAAATTGGGTAATTGTTGTGGGATGTTAGCATACCATACTGCGCGTGTAGCATTAGTGCCATGGAGGATTGTGCAGGCCGGCAGGTTGCTACAGTTTCCTAGTAGCATGTACGCTTTAGGGATCAGATCTGGATGACTTTTTCACCTGAACTGCTCATTGGCTGTCCATAATGAGCCCAGCAAGCAGGATGTGTAGCTGGGCTCTGCAATAACCAGCTCCCAGAGCAATTACAAATAACTATTCTTGTTTTAATAGCGTCATTAGAACTAGCAACATGACAGTCAGTCACCTCAGTAGAAACGCTATGTGTTGGATTCGTCCATGTCTTGCTAAATGACCTAGCTACCATAACAGCTGTGGAGAATTTCTACTGCAGTTTTAAGGGATCTCTCTGAAGGTTTTAGATGATACAGTGGTGCTTCGTCCTCTGGATGAAGAATCATACATCTCGGCTTGGCTTCATTGCATTATTATTTGGGAAACGTTGACATGCCATTTGTGTTGACGGATGGATGAAAAATAATGTAATTATAGTATCGTTATACATAGGCTAGCAGGAAAATCCGCATGAGATACCCATAGAACTGAGCCCTGCTCCATTTCAGCACCATGCCGCGGTCTCAGGTGCTGCCCAGACTCTAAACATTTCAGCACCATGCCGCGGTCTCAGGTGCTGCCCAGACTCGAAACATTTCAGCACCATGCCGCGGTCTCAGGTGCTGCCCAGACTCGAAACATTTCAGCACCATGGCCCGGTCCCCTGACGCCTAGAAACGTGTCAGCACTATGCAGCGGACAATAGTGCTGAAATAGTTAAAGCCCCCTAGAACGTCATTGATTTTAAATTATTGTAAGTGCAAGTGGTTATAATTTATTGCATGTCCTAGTTTTGCAGCTTTGCAACCTCAGAATTATAGCTAATGGATTGCAGCGAGTTACGTGTTTGTGCATGGTGATGAATGAGGATGCTTGATAAACCATCAATTAAATGCAACAACGTGCACTTACAAATATTTTCGTTTGGCAGAACTTTGACAAGCTATGATCTGTTTTCTAATGACATTGACAATTCATATAGACATTAGACTTAGGCCTAATTGTGACATCATGTGTGTATGACATCTTTGAAGAATGCCCTGGCTTCAGCCAATCGGAATCGAGTATTCAACAATGCTTTGGTATAATTCAAGGACGTTCATATTCACTTCAGTTGTCTGCCGATGGTTCACTGACGTTTTTTCAAAGGAAGTATTAGTATTACCTCTAAACAGCCTACAACAATAAGCTACACATCATGTCAGACGACAGCAAGGTATGGTTCATTTAGCCTATTTTGAGTTTAGAGGAGAAATTACTAACAATATAGTAGGTCACTACCACAGCAATAGGTGTCACTGGTTTGATCCATGGACTGAAATCTGACCACTACTGCCGTTTTGTTTGAAATAGGAGAGAATCATTTGTTTGATAAAGTCACAACCTTGGACTGATATTGACCTCTCATTTATCCACCAGAACGTGAAATGGGAGGATCATCCGGATGACCAAAATAAAGTTGTGGAGAATATGAAGGATGAAACAGAGACACATGAGACCAACAAGAACAGGACAGGAGGCAAGGTAAGAAATATGCTGTCCTTTACACATCCTCTGCCTACTTAGGCACAGATCTAGGATTAGTTTACTATCACTAAATCCTAACCTTAAAGCATTAGGAGACACTACACTGACCTTAGATCTGCTATGAGACCTATAATCTGTTGTCATGTAGGCTAAACGTAAGTCCAGTGGCCGTGCCAAGAAGACTTCCGTGGAGGAGGACAGCAGCATTGGTGCAGGTCCGAGATTACTTCATGTTGGGTGCAGGTTGTGTTCAAATTCATCAGCACTGATCTGAGAAGATAGTATCTATATAGGTGAAAGCAATATAGTGGAGGCCTGCAGAGAGATGTGCTTTTACCTGTCCAGTGCAATCAAATCACTAAAGGTGAAGGAAATGAGGAATAAAGTTCAGATTCAACTTTAGATTTCTCTTTGCGGTTTCCCAGAGTCTTCTCAGACACCCGGGTGTGGTTTCTGGGAAAGGGGATCTATCATTGAGCAGCTGGAGAAGGAGGCTCAGAGGACTCTAATGCCTTCTCTCAAGATTGGGACATGCTGTGCCCCAATCCTCCTCTCTTTCCTGAGGAGTCTAACTGATGAGCAAGTTCCATGTCTTTTTCCAACCTCACATACAACTTATCTGAATGTATAGTCATAGTGCACCTTCTAACCACAAATGGGATTTTAAACACTACACCTAACCCTAACATCACTGTAACCACACCCCTAACTCTTGCTGTAAATCAAGAACAAAATGACTCATGTACTTGCTAATAGCTTAATTAAATACACTTTTATGATCCCTAACATGGCTATCTAGTGACTCCACTAACTCAACACCAGTGTGCAGCTAAAATATGTTTCCTTTTATTTCTTTGCTCTAGCCAATGGAGAGTGATTCAGCATGGCATGAAAAATAACGTAAGTCTCTCCACATAAGGTTCTGGTCAAAAGTTGTGCACTATATATATATATATATATAGGGAATGGTGTCATGGAATTGGTTGATTGGCAAAAACATTACTCTGTTTGTTGGTCATAGCTGACATTCGAGCAGCTCTCCATGCTGTGTCTGAAGATTGTTAAGGTCGTGACCCAGACAGCCCTCCGCATTCTCCTACCAGCGCTAGCTCGTATCATGGGGGTGAACCTGAGGAGTGGATCAACCTCCCCAGAATCCCAGTGCTCTCTGACAGGGTCTGGGGATTCCTTAGGCAGTCTGGATGAGAGAGAGAAAAGGCTGCTGATCAGTGAGATTAACTACTGGACTAAGGAGAGGAGGGGGAATGGCAGTTCAGGGTGCCGCCAAAAATCCACTCGCAGAACCTCATCATCATGCTGGTCGCCTAAGAGGTATGTTCACAGCAATATTTGAACTTAATAATTTCAAGACCTGACCCATACTTATCATAAATTATTAACTTGGAATTCATACCTTGTAGTTTTAAGTTCTGGTCAGAAATGTTGCCCCTGAGGGGGTGGGTCCAGGTGAAAGTAATTTTTAACTGGGTAAGCCATAAAGTAATCTATGAATAAATAGATCAGGTACATGCCTTTCAGAATTAGTCAAATTCTGATGTCGTATAAAGATAAAAATCAGACAAAAAATTGTGTCAGTTGGCTTTAGGCTTCTAGAACTACGATGGTATGAGAAGTAAACCATCATTGCTCTAATTTGGTTTTCAGGCTCACTAATGACTCAGATAAGATACCAGTTGGTCACATTTGCATGGCATAAGTGGTGATTGTGTGTTTATCTTCAAGGTCCCAGACCTCATTGCAGAGCTTGCCTGCAACTAGAGAGGCTCCCCTCATGGAGGAGCCTCTGAAGGCTCTTTTTGGGGTAACGGAAGAGAGCCTCCTGATATCCCTGGTTGAGGGTCACTCCAACCCCACCTCCTCCAGCTCCTCCGAGTTGAGCTGTGCTATCGTGGGGGAGGTAGTACACCAGCTTAACTCTGGCCTCTCAGTGGCCATTCAGGCCAGCTCGGGGAGTTGCCCCCCTATGGACAGTCAGGACATAGCAGCAGGCAAGGAGGTCATTGGGGTAGCCTCGGTGCAGATCCTGGCCGAGCTACAGAGCAAAACGTCTGAGCCAGAGTGGGTAGGGTTTATCGAGCCCCTCATGGACCCTGTGACCGATGATGTGCTGGATGCCATTGTCGGCACAATGGACAAAATGGCGCCGGACTTCAACATCCTCTTGGATCTGGCCAAGAAGATGACAATCTTGGGGTCTAAATTTCTGACCAATCTTCAATGTGACCTTGATGTTGAGTGTCCATCTGGGAAAGAAGGAACCACTCACTTTCTCAAAGAGACTGGATCCTCTACCAGTGTGGTGGCCAGAATGCTTCAGACCCTCTCTAGCCCCGACTTTCAGTCTAAAGCCCTCAAGGCGGTGAGCACCATCCTTACAAGGAAAGTTAGCAGCTCTTCTGGCATGGCTCCTTCCTCTAGGCCTTCTAGTGCTGCTCCTAGCCTTACTGAAGCACCCCTGAATACCAGCTCTACAGCCCTGACATCTGTAACCTCCACTGCCACAGTGATTGTTAAGGCATTTGTGGGAGGCATGGAGACGATAGCATCATTTGAAGGCACATGTGAAGCAGTTGATTGGCCAGTTCCTGTTAATGACCACAAAACAGGGTCTTCACAGAAGATAACCTACTCTCCAGCCCGCACACTCTACGGCCTTAAACCAGCAAAGCTGAGGGACCTTTTAACTCTATCCGCTCGAGAAGAAGGTGTGGCTAAGGACGCTTCTCTTCAGGAGTATTCAGACACCCTGGAAAAGGCAACTGTTTCAACTGTTGAGGTCCAGTTACCCAGCACCAAACTTAGTAGAGTTCCCAGTGAGAGCCAACCAATACCAGCTCTCTGTCTCTCCAATCTGGATACCAGTACTCAAGAAGTTCTTAACAGTGTTTTTTCCATTTACAAGTCAGAGTTATCAAAAGTGGAGAGTAAATCCTTGGACGTTGTCAGTTCATCTGATGACTCCCTAGAGGCTTGTTGGTTTGTTGATAGTGTCCTATCAGAGCTTGATGACTATACTGTTTCCCAGTCACCCTCACCCAATGAAGACTTGAGTGTGAGTACTCAATGTTCTCAACTGAGCTCAGAGGAGAGTGTCAGAATCACACAGTCCTCTACTAGTCTGATTCAGAGCATTAAGAAGCTCTCTAGCAATGACTTTCAGACTCAGGCAGAAGAGGCAGTGAGTAAAGTGCTGATGAGATCCAGTCATTCCTTTATCACACAGATCAGCCATACTGATCTTCAGAAAAGTCCGCAGGCTGGCTTATCATCTAGCTCGCCATCAGAGATTGCCTCCATGTCCTCTCAAAATACAGCCTCTGGATTGGTGGAAACCTTTGTCAAAGGAATGGCGACTATTTTCCAGAAAAATGAGTCCACTGGCACTGTGCTACTGGAAAGAAGTGGGAAAGTTTCGCAGTGCTCCCACGGGGGCTCCCAACTGGATGATACTGAATTGAGTGTTAAAATATCAGAGGAGAAGCTTTGGTCAACAGCTAAGACCATCTGCGTCAGTATGAAGAACACACTTAAGGATTTCTTCACAGGGCTGAAGCCATCCGGATCCGAAAGGACAGAAAATGCTTCTTCCAAAGAGACCCTTGGGGAAATGCTGGTTGCTATCCAGAGTGAAATCTCAAACTTAGGGCGAATGAAGGATTCCAGGGAGCTCCTTCAGATCAACGATATGGTAGGAACTATGCTGAAGGAGGTTGAGAAAAGTGAGGATGACAGTGAAGAAGTCTGCCAAGACATCCCTAGAACCTGTTCATCTTTGTCCACTTCTTTAAAGGGTCGTAGTTCCTTGTCCAGCTCTTCAAAGGGTCCTAGGTCAGAGTGTGAGTTAGAGATCAACCTCCCTGGCACTCCCATCCCTGACGAAGTGCCTTTTGATCTGACCTGCCTCATAGTCAGGAGCTCCTGCATCGACATCAGGGACTCTAAAATGCCAGAGATTTCTACAGGTGACCTAAAGACAAAGATGATGGCGCACACAGATGAACCCCTGCATCGTAACAGTCCAATGACTGACAGCAGCCGACCACCAAGTGCTAAAGCCTCTTTTCGTTCATCCACTCCGTCTTTCACCAGCAAGGGAACCTCTTTGGTACCAAAGGGAGATGGGATTGACATTGAAGAGAAGGAGGTGTGCATCCCCAGCAGCTCTGGCCATCTGAGGGAGCTCTTAATCACCCCGGACATCAGCAGTGCCACTGCATTCCTACTGCAGTACTTGATGGACTCCAGCAAAGATGATGTCATGTGTTTGGTCACCATACTGGTGATACGGTTGCTATCGAAGATCAGACCCTCAGCCCTAGATGGACCCTCCCAACAGGCAGCAGACATGACAGAAACATCTCAGCAACTCATCAGACAAGTCCTGTCTGAGTTCTGTGCTGCATCCAGATTCTCCAGGACACAGGCATATTCCCAGAACCTGCACATCCACAGGGTGTTCAGAGGTGTACATAAAAACCTCATGGAGGAGTTTGGCTCTTATAACACCCTGCAAGCAGCTATTTCCTCCCAGAACCCTGCATTTGACAGAGTCCTGGTAAAGTCCTTGACCCAGCAGCTGGTACAGGGATGCAAGGAGGCGTCAAGACCAGCTTCTGCTGCAACAAACCCATCAGACCAGGCTGAGACAGAGAGGGGGGCTGAGCAGAAAGCAAGAAGGAGCTTCCTTTGCTTTTCAATGACCAAACTCAGGATCAACTTCAAGGTATAGCAGGGAGTTAGCATGTTGTTGTTGTTCCAGTTAGGTGCTGATGTTATTGATGTGGCTATGATAAGACAAATACATGCCATAAATATGTTTTATTCATCACTAAATTGTTGCCTTGGATTCAGAAGTGTTCCATGTATTTATTTATTCTCTGGACCATTTTCTTTCCCTTTCTCTGTTAGCGTTCCAAGAGAGGAAACAAAAAGGAGTGCCATTCAGTCCAGGAACAGACTGAGATTCCCTCTACTGATGGACATTGCATAGGTAAGTTTTAGAGCTCTGCTATAGCTTGTAGTTTTGTTTAGGTGTGTGTTAGAAACATAGAGTATGCCTACCAAACTCATAGCACTGTTATTTTTCAACGTTATTATACTGTATTTCTCTCTCTCTCTCTCGCTCTCGCTCAATTTCTCTTTCTCTCTTACCCCATCCATTTCTCTTGTGTTTCTAGCTCCAGTTGGAGAGGTTTATCCCTCCATATCTCAGCCTATCAAAAAACGATCCTTGATTGTCAGGGTCTTTTCAGCAATGATGAAGCCATTCAGGTGCTTCACCCAGGAGAACCTGTAACCTGTTACGCTGCATGAAGAACTACTTTTGGAACAGCAAGACTTTTGACAAGAGGAATTTCTGCATGTTTACCCTTTCAAAGTCTATTTGATCAAATAAATGCAAATTATTTTACAAGAGTTTCAAGTGTTTTGGATGATTGGTAGCACTGAAGCAGCTTTTCTCAGAGAAATGTGCTAGTTCCCCCTTGGTTACACATTTATTGTGCAGTTTTTGAGTTGGCAGGACTTGGGGTGGCAAGTAGCCTTGTGGTTAGAGCGTTGGGCCAGTAACCGAAAGGTTGCTAGATCAAATCCCTGAGCTGACAAGGTAAAAATCTGTCATTCTGCCCCTGAACAAGGCAGTTAACCTGCTGTCATTGTAAATAAGAATTTGTTCTTAACTGACTTGTCTAGTAAAATATAATAACCAGAGCTTGTCTCTAATACAATAGTTGCTGCATAGACCGTCAGATAACCAGATGTTCTCTATTCATTTAGTTAGATTGATAAGAGCTTATTAGCAGCAAGGGGAAAACACATAGAGGAGAATTAGCTATCTGCAGCTAGATCAACCCTCTGAGATGTTATCTGTATGTTGAATATATAAGGTCCAGCAGTTGACAGTGTATGTCAGAGCAAAAATCAAGCCATGAGGTCGAAGGAATTGTCCGTAGAAACATGGTTGTGTCAAGGCACAGATCTGGTGAAGGGTACCAAAACATTTCTGCAATATTGAAGGTCCCCAAGAACACAGTGGCCTCCATCATTCTTAAACGGAAGAAGTTTGGAACCACCAAGACTCTTCCTAGAGCTGGCCGCCAGGCCAAACTGAGCAATCGTGGGAGAAGGGCTTTGGTCAATTCAAAAATGCTCTATTCTGAGAACTACTTTTAATCACAGAGTGGAAAACATAGAACCATACTGTGTGAATCACAATTATGGGTGTATTCTGGAATAAGACAAACCTATAAATAGAGTTGGAGTCTGAGTGTGTGTGCACACAGCCACCTCTTTAACCACTCTTCAAAATATTTGTCAGCCTTTGAGATGGAGAGGCAGGAGAATGAGTGACAGAACAAGAGTCTAATAAAAGCATGGCTTCTCTCCCACTCCTGCTCACAGCAGCAGTGCAGTGGAGTAGCTTCAACAGCCATAGGCCCAGGGATTTCACATCACATTCCATGATGCAATGCAGAATACGGCTTCACACAGAACAATCACCAAACCCATAAGATAACACTTCACACAGCACAGCCAAACATCATGTATCACATGAAGAGGCATGTGTGTTCTCCGGACGTGATACCTTGTCACGGACCTGCTGTTTCGATCTTCGCTCTCTCTCCCTCTCCCCCACCTCTTTCTCTCTCTCCCTCTCTCTCTCTAGAACACCTGCTGTCTCGACCTCTGAATGTTCGGCTATGAAAAGCCAACTGACATTTACTCCCGAGGTGCTGACTTGTTGCACCCTCTATAACCACATTATTTTTGACCCTGCTGGTCATCTATGAAGAACTTTGAACTACAGTACTTGAAGAACAATCTGGCCTTAATGGCCATGCACGCTTATAATCTCCACCGGCACAGCCAGAAGAGGACTAGCCACCCCTCAGAGCCTGGTTCCTCTCTAGGTTTCTTCCTAGGTTCCGGCTTTTCTAGGGAGTTTTTCATAGCCACCGTGCTTCTAAATCTGCATGATGATGATGAGCAAGCTTGACAGTTTTCTAAAGAAAGATAATCTATCTGAAGAAGAGGAGTCTGTGTTCAGGTCTTTACAACTAGAATTTGAACAGACTTACACGGATCTGGCAAAGGGCGCCTTTGTAAGGTCAAGAGCAAAATGGATTGAGGAGGGGGATAGAAACACTAGTTACTTTTTTGCACTTGAAAAGAGAAACTAACAAATAAAATCTATAACTGCAGTCAAAATTAACAATGTTTTATGCAAAGATCCCATTACAATATCATCATTTGTCAATTCCTTTTATGAAAACCTTTACAGCTCTCAATTTCAGGAAGATGGTTGTGAAAGTTACATTTGCCACATTCAGAATTGTGTCCCGGTAATTGAGGATGATTTCCACTCAGTTTGCGATTCACCTGTGTCAATTGGTGAAATTAGAGAGGCTCTGAATTCAATGAAAAAAGGGAAATCACCTGGCCCTGATGGCCTGACAGTTGAACTCTATAGACAGTTTTGGGAGTTGCTAGAAGACCCGATTTTCAATATGTTTCAAGATTGCATTAAAAATGGGGAAATGGTCTCCACTATGAAACAGGGCCTTATTTCATTGATTCCGAAGCCTGATAAAAACCCTTCTCTCATTGACAATTGGAGACCAATTACTTTATTAAATGTTGATTACAAATTGATTGCTCTGGTTTATGCCAAAAGATTAAAGAAAGGAATAGATACCATTATAAATGAGACTCAAACAGGATTTATGAAGGGCCGTCACATAAGCTCTAACATTAGTTTAGTCTTGGACCTTATAGATTACTCAGATGCAATTGACTCAGATGCGGTTGTCCTATTTCTGGACTTCTGTAAAGACTTTGACACAATTGAACATGAATTTCTCTTTTACTTTTTGGATTTGGGGAAAATTTTATTAAAGTAATTCGCATGTTTTACAAAGATATAAATAGTTCTGTGCTACTAAACCTTAATACTTCCAAAAGATTTAGTATCAACAGAAGTGTACGACAGGGATGCCCAATTTCGCCATTTTTATTTATTTTGGTTGTGGAACTTCTATCTCTAGATATTCTGAATGATGCAAATTTGTATGGCTTAACCATTTTTAACAAAGAAATCTAAATTTCCCAACTGGCTGATGATACTACTCTTTTCATAAGAGACAAAGACCAGGTCGCCCTTAATGCTATAACTGCATTTTCTATTGCATCAGGATTAATGCTGAATGTTTCTAAATGTGAAATCTTGTCACGTTCTGACCAGAGTTCTTTTGTGTTTTCTTTGTTTTACTGTTGGTCAGGACGTGAGCTGGGTGGGCATTCTATGTTGAGTGTCTTGTTTGTCCATTTCTATGTATGGCCTGATATGGTTCTCAATCAGAGGCAGGTGTTAGTCATTGTCTCTGATTGGGAACCATATTTAGGTAGCTTGTTTTGTGTTGGGGTTTGTGGGTGGTTGTCTTCTGTCTTTGTGTTCTATGCACCAGATAGGACTGTTTCGGTTTTGCCACGTTTGTTATTTTGTATTGTGTAGTGTTCACGTTTATTCGTCTTTTATTAAACATGTTGAACACGAACTACGCTGCGTCTTGGTTTCTCTCCTAAAATTAAGAGAACTAAAAATATATTTAATAATTGGCTACAAAGATAACTTTCTATACTTGGGAGAGTACTTCTGTCCAAGGCAGAGGGACTGTCTGGTTTTGTGTACCCCTCATTATCGTTATGTGTAAATCCAGCTACTTGTAAAGAGATCAATAAGACCTTTCTTGACTTCATCTGGAAAAATAAGTCTCACATACTAAATAAATCTGTCCTTTCTAACAGAAGAGCTGAAGGCGGTCTAGAAGTGTTGGATTCTGTGACATAAATAACACTTTCAAGATAAACTGGTTGAAAAAATGATCGATACTGATTCAATATGGTATTTCATTCCAAATAATGTGTTTAATAAATTGGGAGGTCTTCAATTTTTACTGAAATGTAATTCTATTCCTGAAAGATTACCTGCTAAATTGGCTAGGTTTCACCAACAAGCTTAATGGCCTGGAAAATATGTTTCCTGCACAATTTTTCCCCTCATAAAGCTCTTTTGTGGAATAATTCAGACATAACTGTAAGGAATAAGTCATTGTTCTACCCCAGCTGGCATGAGAGGAATATTGACTTTGTTCTTGATATTTTCGACAACAAGGGTAATATTCTCACATATGAACAATTTATAACATTGAAAGAGTTTCCAATACCTTTCAGAGAGTTTAGTTCTGTGATCAAAGCCGTTCCCAGTGGTCTAACTACACTTATGAAAAGTCATCTTAATTTTGGGAATGATCACAAAGTTTATCCAGAACTCAGATTGGAAGGCGTGGGCTTACTTGAGAGATCTTGTTGTAATAAATATATAACACAAATTCTTCATTCACAAAACCAACTTACACCGAGAGGAAAGTTTTTCTGGAACACGCTTATTCCTGACATTGTCTGGAAAAATGCATGGTTAAGGCCTTACAAAGACTGCATACCAAACAAAGTTAAGGAAGTGCACTTCAACATTTTACATAAGATATATCCATGTAATTCTATGATTTCCAAATTTGTGGCTATTGATGATATCTGCGTTTTCTGTGAAAAAGGTGAGAATCTGTCTCACTTGTTCTTTGAATGTAAATTTGTGTCAGAATTTTGGGAAAACCTTGCAAAGTACTTATTTACCATTATGAACACTTGCTATATTTTTAACATAAAATATATAATATGTTACTATTGCAATGATAACAAAACCACTGAAATGATTGTAATTTTTTTTATTCTTGTTGCCAAATACTTTATACCAAAAATTCTATACCAAAATTACAAATGTTTCCTGATTGAATTTAATTATCTTATTAAAACACTAACCCTAGTGAATAACAACAAGAATAACATCTTCATGAATCATTATAATAAGATATTTTCAGAGTGAATATAATTGCACTTAATTTGTTTATTTTTTGTATTTTATTTGTATTGATATTGTTGTATGTCTGAGCATTGTGTTGAGCATAATACCTGTATTGTTAATACCTGTGTTTGGTTTGCTAGACATGTTTGATGCAGCAATGTAAGTAGATTTATGTATTATGAATAAATAAATAAAATATTTTACAAAAATTTTAATACATTTTTTTTTATTTTTATAATCCATAAACAGGGATGCTAACTGGTGACCATGACAACATGAATGCTAACTGGTGACCATGACAACAGTGATGCTAACTGGTGACCATGACAACAGGGTTGCCTACTGGTGAGGGCCCAAAAAGGGGACACTTTTTTCACACTGAAACATGCAAAAAATCCCTGCTGGGGGGATAGAAATGAATAATATCAGCTATAAAATGCTCATTTCTAGTGATTTAGACTGGATCCCTTCCTGAAGTGCAGGTTTTAACTACTGAAACAACAAAGAATATGATCTATAGACAAAATTATTAATTTGGACTATTAAAAGGGCCAGGATGAACCAAGCTAGAATACATGCAAAGACTTAGAAGGGAGGATTAAAGTTCCCTAACATGTAATTATATCAAGAAGACTTTATAACTGCCCTGATAGGCTCTTTATTGACAACTCTAATAGGACAATTTGGGTTGACATGGAAGAAGAACTTAATGCCCCATTTAGAGCATCATATTATCTGAGTCAACACTTAAATGTGGGACTGCAGAATCCCATAATGTCCCAAACTAAGAAATATGGAGTCAGATAAATAAGAGATGGATATCTTCACCTTTACTGACAATCTCTGGTTCGTTATGGAACAACCATAAATACTAATTAGGAGAAAAGGTGGTTGTCTGGAAAGACTGGGATCAATCAATCAATCAAATGTATTTATAAAGCCCTTCTTACATCAGCGGATATCAGAAAGTGCTGTACAGAAACCCAGCCTAAAACCCCAAACAGCAAGCAATGCAGGTGTAGAAGCACGGTGGCTAGGAACAACTCCCTAGAAAGGCCAGAACCTAGGAAGAAACCTAGAGAGGAACCAGGCTCTGAGGGGTGGCCAGTCCTCTTCTGGCTGTTGTCGGGATGAGATTATAACAGAACATGGCCAAGATGTTCTAATGTTCATAGATGACCAGCAGGGTCAAATAATAATTATTGTTTTGTTTTAGCCTCAACACTAATACATTTCACTTTTGCTTTTAGCGTCAACTTGAATTAGAGTGTGGCTGTGGAAGACTGGTCCCTTGATGATGTCAGCAGGTGGCTGAGTACCAATGATCTCCATGATTCCATCCCATCATTCCAAGGTTCACAATCTTTCTGAAGAATGCCAACTCTATTCAATAGTCCACTTTGCAACGAGCAAACTTTCTCTGTGTCCAGACGACTCACACATATTGTCCTCAATCACCAGCATGAACCACATGTTCTAATTACCTGTGGAGTTAATGGGTGTGGGAAAACAAATAGATGTTTCAGCGTCTATCGGTCACACATCTACCAAAACCACAGAGAGCTTTTAAGAGACAACTTAGATGAGAATTGCCCTCATGATGAATTTGAGACTGGGACTGATCCCATTGAAGATGACACGAGCGATGTAGAGAGTCTGCCAGAGCCTGAATATGTTCAAGCCACAGAGATCAACACTGAGCAGCTAATTGAACGTCTCTAAAACAATATCTGTCTTTTTATTTAGTAAATCAGGAAAGAACACTGCATCCCAGCTACGGTACAGAATCACATTGTTGAGGACCTCAGAACCATTGTTGATGCATTATGACACTACAGTGATCCCCTCAGGTTTCATCTGACAAATAAACTAATAAATGTGGTTGAACAGGACGATCTCAGGGACTTGCTGAACAACTCTGCAGTATTTGAGGAATGCATTAGATGGATCAAATCAAATCAAATTTTATTTGTCACATACACATGGTTAGCAGATGTTAATGCGAGTTTAGCGAAATGCTTGTGCTTCTAGTTCCGACAATGCAGTAATAACCAACGAGTAATCTAACCTAACAATTTCACAACAACTACCTTATACACACACGTGTAAAGGGCTAAAGAATATGTACATAAAGATATATTAATGAGTGATGGTACAGAACGGCATAGGCAAGATGCAGTAGATGGTATAGAGTACAGTATATACATATGAGATGAGTAATGTAGGGTATATAAACATAAAGTGGCATAGTTTAAAGTGGCTAGTGATACATGTATTACATAAAGATGGCAAGATGCAGTAGATGATATACAGTACAGTATATACATATACATATGAGATGAGTAATGTAGGGTATGTAAACAATATATTAAGTGGCATTGTTTAAAGTGGCTAGTGATACATTTTTTACATACATTTTTCCATTATTAAAGTGGCAGCAGCCACTAAATGTTAGTGGTGGCTGTTTAACAGTCTGATGGCCTTGAGATAGAAGCTGCTTTTCAGTCTCTCAGTTCCAGCTTTGATGCACCTGTACTGACCTCGCCTTCTGGATGATAGCGGGGTGAACAGGCAGTGGCTCGGGATAAGTTCTGAGTGGATGCTGGAGCATTACTGTGTGAAAGAACTGGGCGTGGTCAGGACAATTGAAGTACCACTGAGCAACAAAGAAGGTTATAAAACAAGGTCATTTCAATACAGCTACATTTCCCCCAGGCTACATGAATATAAAGAGACATGAGACAAAACAATCATAATGAATAAGATTACATGGCCCCCAGGCTACATGAATATAAAGAGACATGAGACAAAACAATCATAATGAATCAGATTACATGGCCCCCAGGCTACATGAATATAAAGAGACATGAGACAAAACAATCATAATGAATCAGATTACATGGCCCCCAGGCTACATGAATATAAAGAGACATGAGACAAAACAATCATAATGAATCAGATTACATGGCCCCCAGGCTACATGAATATAAAGAGACATGAGACAAAACAATCATAATGAATCAGATTACATGGACCCCAGGCTACATGAATATAAAGAGACATGAGACAAAACAATCATAATGAATCAGATTACATGGCCCCCAGGCTACATGAATATAAAGAGACATGAGACAAAACAAGCATAATGAATCAGATTACATGGCCCCCAGGCTACATGAATATAAAGAGACATGAGACAAAACAATCATAATGAATCAGATTACATGGCCCCCAGGCTACATGAATATAAAGAGACATGAGACAAAACAATCATAATGAATCAGATTACATGGCCCCCAGGCTACATGAATATAAAGAGACATGAGACAAAACAATGGACCTGTTGAATGTAATAAGTTATAAGACCTCTATGATTCATTTCATTCCTCAGTTCTACCAGCTAATGTGAGATGTTTAGATTACAGAACATTTGAGGACACATACTGTAATATAAAAGGAAGCCACATCCCTACATATAAGAGTCTGTTTAGTTTCTGACACTGACTCCAACTGAGGTTCCCAATGTGAGGGGTTTGGAAATAGTATATGAGGAAAATCTGTTTCATATTCAAAGTGATCTGATAACTTCAATCCTCTATGATAGACGTGTAGATCCCTCCGGAGCTCCCTGCAGTCCACCTGTTTAGGAGTTGGTATGAAAGTCAGTCCTCTTTCTAGAACCTCACTCTCGGCTTGGTTGAGCCCAATGGGACATTGCTGGTCAAGACCTCAAAATGGTTGTGAAGTAGTATGGACATGTTGATGGAACAAGGTCACTAAACTGGTGGTTAGACAGGGTAGATCCAAGAGCCTCTGCTCTCATCTAGAGGGTGTTTCTCTGTACTGCTTGACACATGGAGACTCAATGGAGGCCCAGTGGTTAGACAGGGTAGATCCAAGAGCCTCTGCTGTCATCTAGAGGGTGTTTCTCTGTACTGTTTGACACATGGAGACTCAATGGAGGCCCAGTGGTTAGACAGGGTAGATCCAAGAGCCTCTGCTCTCATCTAGAGGGTGTTTCTCTGTACTGCTTGACACATGGAGACTCAATGGAGGCCCAGTGGTTAGACAGGGTAGATCCAAGAGCCTCTGCTCTCATCTAGAGGGCGTTTCTCTGTACTGATTGACACATGGAGACTCAATGGAGGCCCAGTGGTTAGACAGGGTAGATCCAAGAGCCTCTGCTGTCATCTAGAGGGTGTTTCTCTGTACTGCTTGACACATGGAGACTCAATGGAGGCCCAGTGCAAGTGCTCAAAGTAAGACCCAAACAATTGTTTGTCAGGTTGGGATCTATAAAGCAGTATGTTCTTTATTTAATAGCAACTGGTTCATAAGAAGAGAGTGCCTGGAATACTCGGTTACTGAAGACATTGCCGAAAGTTATTAATTGATTCTTAAAGAATAAAGCTTGTTTCACAAATCATGATCCTCATCTTGAGGAGTCACCTGTGACAGTATTCATAAAGAGTAGGAGAGCCTACATGGAGATTACATGGAGAGAGGGACCTGATCCTATATCATAATGAGTCAGATTACATGGAGAGGAGGACCTGATCCTAGATCATAATGAATCAGATTACATGGAGAGGGGGACCTGATCCTAGATCATAATGAATCAGATTACATGGAGAGGGGGACCTGATCCTAGATCATAATGAATTAGATTACATGGAGAGGAGGGACCTGATCCTAGATCATAATGAATCAGATTACATGGAGAGGGGGACCTGATCCTAGATCATAATGAATTAGATTACATGGAGAGGAGGGACCTGATCCTAGATCATAATGAATCAGATTACATGGAGAGGGGGACCTGATCCTAGATCATAATGAATTAGATTACATGGAGAGGAGGGACCTGATCCTAGATCATAATGAATCAAATTACATGGAGAGGAGGGACCTGATACTAGATCATAATAAATCAGATTACATGGAGAGGGGGGACCTGATCCTAGATCATAATGAATTAGATTACATGGAGAGGAGGGACCTGATCCTAGATCATAATAAATCAGATTACATGAAGAGGGGGGACCTGATCCTAGATCATAATGAATCAGATTACATGGAGAGGAGGACCTGATCCTAGATCATAATGAATCAGATTACATGGAGAGGAGGGACCTGATCCTAGATCATAATGAATCAGATTACATGGAGAGGGGGGACCTGATCCTAGGTCAGCACTCCTCCTCTGGGACACTGCTTGAATGAAACCAAACACATAGTTGGTAAGTCTAGTTACAGCAGGTGTTTACTTCCATCTAGTGGAAGATACCAATAAAACACTTTATTATCAGGGTGGGGAGACGGCTGATCTGAAACAGAAAGTAAAGTTGTTCTTTTGTTCAGGATCCATTTTGAGACGACAGAGCAGAAAACACTCCATGGAGAATACTGACAAATAAAGTAAATATTTCTGAACAATAAGTTATTCTAATGAACAGAGTAAGAGAATGAATATCTGTAATGAGATATTACTAGTTAGTAGAACTGCTACTTGAGCTGAGTTGCTGACAGACAGCAGTTTTCAAAGTGGAAACTAATCAGTAGGCTGACATGTTATCAGTAAAACGTCTGGTAAAGATGGTGGAGGAGCTTTTCAATTATATGGTTTTATGTTTATCTCAGGGTTTCTCAATCCTTTAGTTCTTACCAGCACTTACACACCTGATTCAACTAATCATCAAATATTTTAAGACAGTTTAATATTTGAGGCATACAAATGAACATTCTCAAATTAAAACCTTTTGGGTTTGTAGGACTGTTAACAATTATTATATGCCTACAGTAATTCAAATTTTGGAGAGAAAAAAACTAAACCTGGTTTCGAGTAGATTATAAATAAAAATAATATTTTTTAATAAAATGAAAATTCGTTGGTGATATGGACACCAAGAAAGTTGAAATTCTCGACCCGCTCCACTACAGCCCCATCGATGTTAATGGGGGCCTGTTTCCTGTGGTCCACAAGCAGCTCCTTTGTCTTGCCCACATTGAGGGAGAGGTTGTTGTCCTGGCACCACATTGCCAGTTCTCTGACTTCTCGTCATTGTCGGTGATCAGGCCTACCACTGTTGTGTTGTCAGCAAACTTAACAATGGTGTCGGAGTCGTGTTTGGCCACGCAGTCGTGATGAGCTTAGTGGGCGCTATGGTGTTGAACTCTGAGCTGTAGTCAATGAACAGCATTCTCACATAGCTGTTCCTTTTGTCCAAGTGGGAAAGGGCAATGTGGAGTCCGATTGAGAAATCACATTGCTATTCATGTTAAATAAATGAATCTGTCAATTTGAACTAAGCAAGCTGCTAAATCATCTTGCCCAGGCTACTGTAGTCTATCTGAAATAAGATGTAGACCTATCAGGGGCTAGTTTACTACTGTAGTCTATCTGAAATAAGATGTAGGCCTATCAGGGGCTAGTTTACTACTGTAGTCTATCTGAAATAAGATGTAGACCTATCAGGAGCTAGTTTACTACTTTAGTCTATCTGAAATAAGATGTAGACCTATCAGGGGCTAGTTTACTACTGTAGGCCTATCAAGGGCTAGTTTACTACTGTAGTCTATCTGAAATAAGATGTAGACCTATCAGGGGCTAGTTTACTACTGTAGTCTATCTGAAATAAGATGTAGACCTATCAGGGGCTAGTTTACTACTGTAGTCTATCTGAAATAAGATGTAGACCTATCAGGGGCTAGTTTACTACTGTAGTCTATCTGAAATAAGATGTAGACCTATCAGGGGCTAGTTTACTACTGTAGTCTATCTGAAATAAGATGTAGACCTATCAGGGGCTAGTTTACTACTGTAGTCTATCTGAAATAAGATGTAGACCTATCAGGGGCTAGTTTACTACTGTAGTCTATCTGAAATAAGATGTAGACCTTTTAGGGGCTAGTTTACTACTGTAGTCTATCTGAAATAAGATGTAGACCTATCAGGGTCTAGTTTACTACTGTAGTCTATCTGAAATAAGATGTAGACCTATCAGGGGCTAGTTTACTACTGTAGTCTATCTGAAATAAGATGTAGACCTATCAGGGGCTAGTTTACTACTGTAGTCTATCTGAAATAAGATGTAGACCTATCAGGGGCTAGTTTACTACTGTAGTCTATCTGAAATAAGATGTAGACCTATCAGGGGCTAGTTTACTACTGCAGTCTATCTGAAGTAAGATGTAGACCTATCGGGGGCTAGTTTACTACTGTAGTCTATCTGAAATAAGATGTAGGCCTATCCGGGGCTAGTTTATTACTGTAGTCTATCTGAAATAAGATGTAGGCCTATCGGGGGCTAGTTTACTACTGTAGTCTATCTGAAATAAGATGTCGACCTATCAGGGACTAGTTTACTACTGTAGTCTATCTGAAATAAGATGTAGACCTATCAGGGGCTAGTTTACTACTGTAGTCTATCTGAAATAAGATGTAGACCTATCAGGGGCTAGTTTACTACTGTAGTCTATCTGAAATAAGATGTAGACCTATCAGGGGCTAGTTTACTACTGCAGTCTATCTGAAGTAAGATGTAGACCTATCGGGGGCTAGTTTACTACTGTAGTCTATCTGAAATAAGATGTAGGCCTATCCGGGGCTAGTTTATTACTGTAGTCTATCTGAAATAAGATGTAGGCCTATCGGGGGCTAGTTTACTACTGTAGTCTATCTGAAATAAGATGTAGACCTATCCGGGGCTAGTTTACTACTGTAGTCTATCTGAAATAAGATGTAGACCTATCAGGGGCTAGTTTACTACTGTAGTCTATCTGAAATAAGATGTAGACCTATCAGGGGCTAGTTTACTACTGTAGTCTATCTGAAATAAGATGTAGACCTATCAGGGGCTAGTTTACTACTGTAGTCTGTCTGAAATAAGATGTCGGCCTATCAGGGGCTAGTTTACTACTGTAGTCTATCTGAAATAAGATGTAGACCTATCATTATTAGTTAGTTTTCAGGCCTTGTGGACGGGTTTTGAGTAGTCATTGGGCTAGAAAATTCATTAAATCACCTGATTGTTTGGATGTGTCTGTTAGTAATTGTTTTATTTCTAAGAGATAATGAATAAAAGAGAATAATTCACATTCAATAATTAGTTGTCACTGTGTTAACCACAACCAACATGTTGGATCTCTGTTTAGGGGTCAGTGCTCTAAAATGAGTCTCTCAGGGGAGAGAGAGGAGGGGGGCCCTGCCTCTAAAATGAGTCTCTCTGGGGGACATGTCACCAAAACGAAGAGGTGAGCTGACAGTATTGTTTAAGAATGTATATTCTAAATAGTTTTTTATTCAGAAATGATTGCTTATGGGTACATTCTATATAACTGTTCTAGATTTTAGATGTGTATGAAAATGTGTTTTTTGCCAAACTCTATATATCCACCTAGATATCTATATGTCCATTGTTTAGCTGGAATTGAATGTTATTATCCTGTATATCTGACTGTGATATGTGGTTGTCTCACCTAGATACCTAAAGATGAATGCACTAACAGATGCCATCTTAATTAGACTTAGTTTCTCACAGCAGGAAAATAACAGAAAATGTGCATTTTTATGTGGATTATAATTTAGGGATATTTTTGGTAGGGGCTGATCCATTTTTCATCAAATCAAGTTTGACAATTTTAAGTGGAAATTAAACACTTTAGAAGCCTTTATAAAGACTTTCTATAAACAATCAAATATAATTGACCAACATTTCTGAAAATGTATATATATCGTTCTGGAATGAAACTCTTCTTCTGTTTCCCCATCTGAGCTCAGAGTAGATGAGAGATGTAATGTTTGTCTCTGTTGTGTTGAAGACCAATCAAGCAGGAGAGACCAGCCTCCCCTGTACCCAGCTGTGTGTCCATGAAGAGTGACAAGTCTATGGATCCTCCTAGAAACTTTAGAGAGGGAGACTTTTCTACTGAACAAAGGTAAGAAGAACTCATGGGTCATGGTCAGTGAGTTAAACAACACTGTCTCTAGTCATTTCTCCTCTCCCATTTAACCATTTATTTTAGTTGTTTTCATAATTCAAAGGCTAATCCTTTTTTACATTTTCATTGTCCAGTGTGTGTGTGTGTGTGTGTGTGTGTGTGTGTGTGTGTGTGTGTGTGTGTGTGTGTGTGTGTGTGTGTGTGTGTGTGTGTGTGTGTGTGTGTGTGTGTGTGTGTGTGTGTGTGTGTGAGTGTGTGTGTGTGTGCACACCCTGGATGAGGAGATGTAATCTCATGTTTTGTCCACAGAAACCAACAGGAGAGATCAGAGTCAGAGATTCTCAGTGGTCAGTCTTCCCAGAGTCATCAAACAGACCTGGCCTCCATATTCAGTGTATGTGGTCCTGTTATGTACATTTGTTTTTGTTTACCTCAAGTAAAGTTGATCTGTCAATTATTCATTAATGTGTTCATGAGAAAGCATTTATTATATTGCTTAACTTATTCACTTTATATATTTCAGTTGCTTGAAGAGAATAGTATGACATTTGTGAAGAACGAGCTGAAGATGTTCAAGAGGATTCTTAGTCCAGAACTCCCAGAAGGCTTTGCGAGTCAGAAGCAGGACAAGGAAGTGGTGGATGCTGAAGATGAGAAGCAGGAGAGCAGTGCCAGAGAGGGGGCTCTGAAGATCACACTGCACATCCTGAGGAAAATGAACCAGAAGGAGCTTGCTGACACACTGGAGAAATGTAAGAACCCTTAACTGGACAAGACAAACGTATCAGAACTGCCTTGGTCCTCCTTTCTTTTTGATGACCAATTTACACCTTTTACCAAAGAGCACCTTCTATCTACCAAAATATACTATAGTGTACCTTAGTAGCGCTTCCCTTCCTCCTCTTTGTGCTGACAAAGGGAGTCGCTGGCATTGGAAAAACAGTCTCTGTGCAGAAGTTCATTCTGGACTGGGCTGAAGGAAAAGCAAATCAGGATGTCCAATTTATTTTTTAATTTCCTTTTCGGGAACTGAATTTGATGAAAGAGGACAAACACACTTTGATTGAACTTCTCAATGGAAACCAAAGAATCAAGAATCTCCAACTTCGACAAGTACAAAGTTCTGTTCATCTTTGATGGTCTGGATGAGTGCCGACTGCCCCTAGACTTCCAGAAGAACAAGATCTGTTGTGACGTCACAGAGTCAACCTCAGTGGATGTTCTGCTGACAAATCTCATCAAGGGAAATCTGCTTCCCTCTGCTCTCCTCTGGATAACTACCCGACCTGCAGCAGCCAATACGATCCCTTCAGGGTGTGTTGACCAGGTGACAGAGGTACGAGGGTTCAATGACCCACAGAAGGAGGAGTACTTCAGGAAGAGATTCAGTGATGAGGACCTGGCCAGCAGAATCATCTCACACATAAAGACGTCAAGGAGCCTCCACATCATGTGCCACATTCCAGTCTTCTGTTGGATTTCTGCAACAGTCCTTGAACACATGCTGAAACATAAGAGAGAAGAGATGCCCAAGACTCTGACTGAGATGTACACACACCTTGTGGAGTTTCATACCAAACAGAAAAATGAAAAGTATCTTGGGAAAGAAGAGACAGGTCCACACTGGAATAAAAAGAGCATTCTGTCACTGGGAAAACTGGCTTTTCAGCAGCTTCTGAAGGGCAATCTGATTTTCTATGAAGAAGACCTGAAAGAGGCTGGCATTGATGTCAATGAAGCCTCAGTGTACTCAGGATTGTGCACACAGCTCTTTAAAGAGGAATGTGTGCTGTACCAGGACAAGGTGTTCTGCTTTGTTCATCTGAGCATTCAGGAGTTTCTGGCTGCTGTATATGTGTTCCTCTCATTCATCAACAACAATGAGAATCTAATGGACAAACTGCAAACAAAGTCCAGCATCTTTTCTTTGCTGTTCAGAGACAAGCCTGAAGTTACTTTCTACAAGAGTGCTGTGGATAAAGCCTTACAAAGTGAGACAGGAAACCTGGACCTTTTCCTCCGCTTCCTTCTGGGTCTCTCACTGGAGTCCAATCAGAAGCACTTACGAGGTCTTCTGACAAAGACAAGAAGCAGCTCACAGAGCCATGAAGAAACAGTCAAGTACATCAAGGAGAAGATCAGGGAGAATCCCTCTCCAGAGAGGTGCATCAATCTGTTCCACTGTCTGAATGAACTGAATGACCATTCTCTAGTGGAGGAGATCCAAAGCTTCCTGAACTCAGGAAGTTTCTCCAGTGAAGAACTCTCACCTGCACAGTGGTCAGCTCTGGTCTTTGTGTTGCTGACTTCAGAAAAGGAGCTGGATGTGTTTGACCTGAAGAAATATTCCAGATCAGAGGAAGGTCTTCTGAGGCTGCTGCCAGTGGTCAAAGCCTCCAGAGCTGTTCTGTGAGTACATCAAATGACATATCTAGCCCGGCCGATACGTGGAGCTGGAATGTACCGCCCCGGGCTATGCACACGTACAGGAGACACCGTGCGCTCTTCCGCATAACATGGTGTCTGCCCGTACTCTCGCTCTCCACGGTAAGATCGGGAAGTTGGCGCAGGTCTCCTACCTGACTTCGCCACACTACCCTTTAGGCCCCCCCCAATAAATTTTTGGGCTTGACTTACAGGCTTCCTACCGCGTCGTCGTGGTGCCTCCATTCGCCGGTATCCCTCCGCACATTGCTCCATCGAATCCCAGGCGGGCTCCGGCACTCTCCATGGGTCGACCGACCACCTGTCTATATCCTCCCAGGTTGTATGGCCCAGATCCTTCTCATTCTGCCAAGCTAGCTCCTCAAAACGTCGCCTCTCAGCTTTCGCTGCCTCCAGCTCAGCTTTGGGGCGGCGATATTCTCCCGGTTGTGCCCAGGGTCCTTCGCTGTCCAGAATTTCCTCCCAATTCCACAAATCCTGCGATCGCTGCTGCTGCTTTTTCCCACGCTGCTTGGTCCTTGTATGGTGGGTAATTCTGTCACGTTCGTCGTTATGTGAAAGAGTGGACCTAGGCGCAGCGTGAAGTGAATACATCTTCTTTAATAAAAGTAAAGATGAAACAAACACTTTTACAAACTAACAAAATAACAAACCGACAAACGTGAAGCTAAACAAACTACGTGCTCACATGCAACATAGACATAGACAATTACCCACGAAATACCCAATGAATATGGCTGCCTTAAATATGGCTCTCAATCAGAGACAATGAACAACAGCTGCCTCTAACTGAGAACCAATCTAGGCAGCCATAGACGTACAAACACCTATACTAGACACTGCCCCCATAGACATAGAAAAACCCCTAGACAATACAAAAACACATACATCCCCCATGTCACACCCTGACCTAACTAAAATAATAAAGAAAACAAAGATAACTAAGGCCAGGGCGTGCCATTGTCCTTCTACACTACTCGTTAAATTAACAGTGTGTTTGTGAAGTCATGATGATCTCTTTGTCAGGCTGTCAGGCTGTGGAGTCACAGAGGAAGGCTGTGCTTCTCTGGTCTCAGCTCTGATGTCAAACCCCTCACACCTGAGAGAGCTGGATCTGAGTAACAATGACCTGAAGGATTCAGGAGTGAAGCTGCTCTCTGCTGGACTGGGGAATCCCCACTGTAAACTGGAGACTCTGAGGTCAGTATTCCTGTAGTTGGTCAACAAGTGATAACTGTTCAACAGATCCACATGTGTTTACCAGACACACATAGTCCACACCATATGTGCTTGGACAGTGAAGCTTACAGTTTTACATTTGGTGCTATGCTCCAGCATTTTGGATATGAGATAGAATGTATCATATTAGGTGACAGAACAGAATGTCACCTTTTATTTGAGGTTAATGTAGCTCTCCTCGTTAAGAAAGGAGTTATGTATCCATTTGAAGAAGTCTTAATAATTTTTACAAATTAATTTGGTCAAAAGTTTAGTGTTTTGTCCCATATCCCGCAGTGATTACATCAAGCTTGTGATTCTACTAACTTGTTGAATTCATTTGCAGTTTGTCTTGGTTGTGTTTTGGATGTTTTTCCTAATAGAAACTGAATGGTGAATAATGTCCTGTCATTTTGGAGTCACTTCACTTGTATTGTCAGTAAGAATAGAAGATGTTTCTGAACACTTCTACATTCATGTTGATACTACCATGATAATGAATAATCATGAATGAATCGTGAATAATGACGAATGAAAAAGTTACAGAGGCACAAAGATCAGATCCCCTCTGTTATTGGTAATAGTGAGAGGTTAGTATGTTTTGTTGTATCCTCTGTTATTGGTAATGGTGAGAGGTTAGCATGTTTTGTTGTAGCCTCTGTTATTGGTAATGGTGAGAGGTTAGCATGTTTTGTTGTAGTCTCTGTTATTGGTAATAGTGAGAGGTTATCATGTTTTGTTGTAGTCTCTGTTATTGGTAATGGTGAGAGGTTTGCATGTTTTGTTGTAGTCTCTGTTATTGGTAATAGTGAGAGGTTTGCATGTTTTGTTGTAGCCTCTGTTATTGGTAATGGTGAGAGGTTAGCATGTTTTGTTGTAGTCTCTGTTATTGGTAATAGTGAGAGGTTATCATGTTTTGTTGTAGTCTCTGTTATTGGTAATGGTGAGAGGTTTGCATGTTTTGTTGTAGTCTCTGTTATTGGTAATAGTGAGAGGTTATCATGTTTTGTTGTAGCCTCTGTTATTGGTAATGGTGAGAGGTTTGCATGTTTTGTTGTAGCCTCTGTTATTGGTAATGGTGAGAGGTTAGCATGTTTTGTTGTAGTCTCTGTTATTGGTAATGGTGAGAGGTTAGCATGTTTTATTGTATCCTCTGTTATTGGTAATGGTGAGAGGTTAGCATGTTTTGTTGTAGTCTCTGTTATTGGTAATGGTGAGAGGTTAGCATGTTTTGTTGTAGCCTCTGTTATTGGTAATGGTGAGAGGTTAGCATGTTTTGTTGTAGCCTCTGTTATTGGTAATGGTGAGAGGTTAGCATGTTTTGCTGTAGCCTCTGTTATTGGTAATGGTGAGAGGTTAGCATGTTTTGTTGTAGCCTCTGTTATTGGTAATGGTGAGAGGTTAGCATGTTTTGTTGTAGCCTCTGTTATTGGTAATGGTGAGAGGTTAGCATGTTTTATTGTAGCCTCTGTTATTGGTAATGGTGAGAGGTTAGCATGTTTTGTTGTAGCCTCTGTTATTGGTAATGGTGAGAGGTTAGCATGTTTTGTTGTAGCCTCTGTAACTCTCTCACTCATTATTATTCATGATTCATTCATGATCTTTCTGAATCAAAAGATCATCAGGATTCATTTATTATTGTTTAGAAACATGTTATCTACTCACTTAGACAGAAAATGACTCCAGTCACCATCCACCTTTCAGTTACTATTTGGCAAAACACAACCAAAACAAACTGCAAATGCAACCAATGAGTTTACAACCAAATACTACACCTTTCACTACTTTAATACACTAAGTACATTTGTCAGAATACTTATGACTTCTTCAAACAGGGGGACTAGATACATAAAGTGCTTTACATTTTCTAAATGGTGAAACAGATATGTATTAAAATATCCTCAAATATAATGTGACATTATATACTGTCACCTCATATGAAACATTTGATCTGAAATCTAAAACATTGGAGTATAGAGCCACATTTAAAATGTTAGTTTCACTGTCAAAATAGATATGGTGTGGACTGTTTACTCAATACAATCTAAATCTGATACCTCACTGTCAAAATAGATATGGTGTGGACTGTTTACTCAATACAATCTAAATCTGATACCTCACTGTCATTATAGATATGGTGTGGACTGTATACTCAATACAATCTAAATCTGATACCTCACTGTCATTATAGATATGGTGTGGACTGTTTACTCAATACAATCTAAATCTGATACCTCACTGTCATTATAGATATGGTGTGGACTGTATACTCAATACAATCTAAATCTGATACCTCACTGTCTGTCTTCTGACTGATACTGCTTTTTAAACTGGTCTGATGAGTCTACTCAAATATTTGTGTTTTATATGTTTCTATCTACAAGCAATACTTTGATAATTTGTCATTTTTAATGATGATTCATTAATTTACGAATAGATATAGCAGGTTTCAGGACACTGATGTATCTGAAAATGTAGATAAAAATATACTGCCACTATTTTCACCACCAAAGAATAACAGTGTGATTTTAATATGATTTGACTCTTTGCAGGCTGTCAGGCTGTCTAGTCACAGAGGAAGGCTGTGCTTCTCTGGTCTCAGCTCTGAGGTCAAACCCCTCACACCTGAGAGAGCTGGATCTGAGCTACAATCACCCAGGAGACTCAGGAGTCAGACTGCTCTCTGCTGGACTGGAGGATCCACACTGCAGACTGGAGAAACTCAAGTATGTAGAGGGTTTATGTCAATGTTCATATCAGACATGTTTGACTTATCAGGCTAGTTAAGACAAACATTCTTAACACCACTTGGACAAAGTTATATGCTGACTGTGTGTGTGTCCTGTGTGTGTCCAGTGTGTGTGTGTGTGTGTGTGTGTGTGTGTGTGTGTGTGTGTGTGTGTGTGTGTTTGTGAGTTCAGGTGTATCCCTCAATGACTGTCTGTTCTTCTGCTTACCGCTACAGTGTGGAACATGGTGGAGAGAACAGAATGAAACCTGGGCTTAGAAAATGTGAGTGTTGACTGCTGTGAAGAATATGACTAAGAATAAGTCTTAATTCAAGTTAAGTCAAAGTCAAAGACCACAATCATTACTTACTTGGTCAAATTAAATATCAGCTGTAGTTCTACAGAAGCAGAAAATAATTCAATTTGTTGAGTAGAGTGTTGGAGGCTATTTTGTAAATATCATCGCCAAAGGCGTGTGTGTGTGAGTTCATGTAATTAATGGGAACTAGTGTGTTAAATATAAGTGTGTTTTATATTACCATACAGTATAACATATGATCATTCAACAAGTCTCAAGTTACCTTAACTTCTCCTTTTGATACCTAGAAACATCTACATTAAATGAATTAGTGAAAAGTGAGTTAACATTCTAATGTGAATGATGATGATTTCTAATATTGTGTCTGGTTTCATCCATCAGATGTCTGTGATCTCACACTGGACCCAAACACAGTAGACAGACGCCTCTCTCTGTCTGAGGAGAACAGAAAGGTGACACGTAGGAGAGAGGAGCAGCCGTATCCTGATCACCCAGAGAGATTTGAGGGCTGTAGACAGGTGCTGTGTAGAGAGGGTCTGACTGGGCGCTGTTACTGGATGGTAGAGTGTAGTGAGAGAGGAGAGGAAGAGTGGAAAGGGAGAGGGGCTGATATAGGAGTGACATATAAAGGACTCAACAGGAGAGGAGGGGGTAATGACTGTTGTCTTGGATACAATGACAAGTCCTGGAGTCTGATCTGCTATGACAGCAGTTACAGAGCATTTCACAATAATAATCTCACTACCATAGACGTCCGCCCCTCCAGCTCCCACAGAGTAGGAGTGTATCTGGACTGGCCAGCCGGCACTCTGTCCTTCTATAGAGCCTCCTCTGACACACTGACCCACCTGTACACATTCACCTCCACATTCACTGAGCCCCTCTATCCAGGGTTTAGGGTTTGGGATGATGGGTCCTCAGTGTCCCTGAAATAATAACCTGACACACACACACACACACTCACCCTGGACACACACACTCACACTGGACACACACACTGGACACACACACACTGGACACACACACTCACACTGGACACACACACAGGACACACACACACACACACTCACACTGGACACACACACTCACACTGGACACACACACTCACACTGGACACACACACAGGACACACACACACACACACACTGGACACACACACACACTGGACACACACAGGACACACACACACTGGACACACACACACACAGGAAAAACACACACACACAGGACAAACACACACACACAGGACACACACACACACACTGGACACACACACACACACTGGACACACACACACACTCACACTGGACACACACACACACACTCACACTGGACAGACACACACACACACACACTGGACAGATACACACACACACACACACACTGGACAGATACACACACACTGGACACACACACTCACACTGGACACACACACTCACACTGGACACACACACACTCACACTGGACACACACTCACACTGGACACACACACACACACACACTCACACTGGACACACACACACACACACACTGGACACACACACACACACACACACACACTTGACACACACACACACACTTGACAAACACACACCCACACACACATTCGACAAACACACACACACACTGACACTGGACACACAGGACACACACAGTGGACACACACACACACACTGGACACACACACACACAGGACACACACATGCGTGTCTTCCTATAATTGTGACAATAACACCGTTAAAATACCAATGTGATAATTTGTTGTCTTTTATGTTGAATAACAAATTGTATAATTATATATGGACATACGCTCCATAGTTGTACAAGTATACAAGGATATATTGTACTTTTAATAATAAAACATAGTTGAAACAAGAAAAGCATGTTAATTGTGTAAACAGTTTGGTTATTTATGTTACGTTTCCTCTGTCAGGTTGACGTTAACCTGCGACTGGTTGAAACATGAAACTAATATGGAATGAAATACAAAACAATTAAATATGTGGAATTGAATTAAACAAATTGTACAACAGAGTGTTGTGATGCAGGGTCACTATAGTAACAGAGTGTTGTAATGCAGGGTCACTATAGAAACAGAGTGTTGTGATGCAGGGTCACTATAGCAACAGAGTTCACTCTCTCTCTTTTCTCTTCTCTCTCTGCCCTCTCTTCTCTCCCTCTGCTCTCTCTGCTCTCTCTTTTCTCTGCTCTCTCTCTCTCTCTCTGCTCTCTCTCTCTGTCTGCTCTCGCTGCTCTGCTGTTCTCTCTTTTCTCTGCTCTCTCTCTCTCTGCTCTCTCTTGCTCTCTCAGCACTCTCAGCACTCTGTTCTCTCACTCTGCTCTCTGCTCTCTCTGCTGTCTCTCAGCTCTCTATGCCCTCTCTTCTCTCTCTCTCTCTCTGCTCTCTATCTCCCTCTGTTCTCTGCTCTCTCTTTTCTCTGCTCTCTCTCTGCCCCTCTCTTCTCTCTGCTCTATCTTCTCTCTCAGCCTGCTCTCTGCTCTCTCTGCTCTGCTGTTTTCTCTGCTCTCTCTGCTCTCTCACTCTCTTTGATTTCTCAGCCTGCTCTCTGCTCTCTCTGCTCTCTTTCTGCTCTCTCTCTTCTCTCCCTCCCTGCTCTCTCTTCTCTCTCAGCCTGCTCTCTCTCTCTCTCTGCTCTCTCTCTGCTCTCTCTCTCTCCCTGCTCTCTCTTCTCTCTCCCTCTGCCCTCTCTCTTCTCTCTGTTCTCTGCTCTCTCTGTTCTCTGCTCTCTCTGTTCTCTGCTCTCTCAGCCTGCTCTCTGCTCTCTCAGCCTGCTCTCTGCTCTCTCTCTTTTCTCTGCTCTCTCTGCTCTTTCTCTCTCTGCCCACTCTGCTCTCTCTCTTTGCCCTCTGCTCTCTCACTCTCTTTCTCAGCCTGCTTTCTGCTCGCTCTCTGCTCTTTCTGCTCTTTGCTCTCTCTGCTCTCAGCCTGCTCTCTGCTCGCTCTCTCTCTGCTATATCTCTCACTCTGCTCTCTCTCTCTGCACTCTCAGCCTACTCTCTGCTCTTTACTCTCTGCTCTCTGTCCTCTCTGCTCTCTCTCACTCTCTACTCTCTCAGCCTGCTTTCTGCTCTCTCTCTACTCTCTACTCCCTCTCTCTGCTCTCTGCTCTCAGCCTGCTCTTTGCTCGCTCTCTCTCTGCTATCTCTCTCTGCTCTCACTCTGCTCTCTCTCTCACTCTGCTCACTCTCTCTCTCTGCTCTCTGTCCTCTCTCTTCTCTCTCAGCCTGATTTCTGCTCTCTCTCTCTCTCTACTCTCTCTCTTTCTGCTCTCTCTCTCTGCTCTCTCAGCCTGCTTTCTGCTCTCTCTCTACTCTACCCCTCTTTCTGCTCTCTCTCTCTGCGCTCTCTCTCTGCTCTCTCTGTTCTCTCTCCCTCTCTCTTCTCTCTCTCTGCTCTCTCTCTTTCTGCTCTTTGCTCTCTCTCTGCGCTCTCTCTGCTCTCTCTCTCTGCTCTCTCTGTTCTCTCTCCCTCTGCTCTCTGCTCTCTCTCTTTCTGCTCTCGTTCTCTGCTCTCTCTCTCTGCTCTCTCTCTTCTCTCTGTTCTCTGCTCTCTTCTCTCTCTGCTCTCTCTGCTGCTCTCTCTCTTTTCTCTGCTCTCTCTCTCTCTGCTCTTTCTCTTTCTGCCCTCTGCTCTCTCTCTTCTCTCTGCTCTCTTCTCTCTCTGCTGCTCTCTCTCTTTTCTCTGCTCTCTCTCTCTCTGCTCTCAGCCTGCTCTCCGGTCTCTCCTCTCTCTCTAATGCTCTCTGCTCTCTCAGCCTGCTCTCCCTCTCTCGCTCTGCTCTTTCAGCCTGCTCTCTCTCTGCTCTCACCCTCTCTGCTCTCTGTATCTCTCTCCCCAGTCTCTCTCGCTTTTTATATCTTAATGGGTGCAGTTTGGACAATCACCACTTGATGGCAGTGTTAAACCAGAAGTGATGAAACCAACATCACTGCAGAGAGAGAGAGAGTCTAATATACTGATATACAGTGCATTCAGAAAGTATTCAGACCCCTTGACTTTTTCCACATTTTGTCACGTTACAGCCTTATTCTAAAATGGATTACATCGGTTTTTGTCCCTCATCAATCTACACACAATAACCCAGAATTACAAAGCAAAAACTGTTTATTTTATGTGCGCAAATGTATATTTATAAAAAACTTAGATATCACATTTACATAAGTATTCAGACCTTTTACTCAGTACTTTGTTGAAGCACCTTTGGCAGCGATTACAGCCTCGAGTCTTCTTGGGTATGACGCTACAAGCTTGGCACAGCTGTATTTGGGGAGTTTCTCCCATTCTTCTCTGCAGATCCTCTCAAGCTCTGTCAGGTTGGATGGGGAGCTTTGCTGCACTGCTTTTTTCAGGTCTCTCCAGAGATGTTCGATCGGGTTCAAGTCCGGGCTTAGGATCATTGTCCTGTTGTCCAGTCTGTGTATACTATACTGGGAGGGTAGAGAGTCAGAACTGATAGAGGATCTGGAGCCCTGAGGGGGAGAGAGAGAGGGATGGTAGAGAGTCAGAACAGAGGGAAAGAGAGAGAGAGGGAGGGGAGAGAGTCAGAACAGAGGGAAAGAGAGAGAGAGGGAGGGTAGAGAGAACAGATGGAAAGAGAGAGAGAGGGAGGGTAGAGAGTCATAACAGAGGGAAAGAGAGAGAGGGGGGGGTAGAGAGTCAGAACAGAGGGAAAGAGAGAGAGAGGGAGTGGAGAGAGTCAGAACAGAGGGAAAGAGAGAGAGAGGGAGTGGAGAGAGTCAGAACAGAGGGAAAGAGAGAGAGAGGGAGGGTAGAGAGTCAGAACAGAGGGAAAGAGAGAGGGATGGTAGAGAGTCAGAACAGAGGGAAAGAGAGAGAGGGAGTGGAGAGAGTCAGAACAGAGGGAAAGAGAGAGAGAGGGAGGGTAGAGAGTCAGAACAGAGGGAAAGATAGAGGGATGGTAGAGAGTCAGAACAGAGGGAAAGAGAGAGAGAGAGAGGGTAGAGATGGAGAGAAAGAGAGAGAAATAGAGAGAGAGAGAGAGAGAAAGAGAGAGAGAGGGAGAGATTAGTCAGCAGAAATTATTCAGGACGACGTTCGTCTTTAAATTTACTTCTTTATTTCTCTCTTTCCCCACTGAGGAAGATAAAGGACACACACACACACACACACACACACACACACACACAAACAGGAGGGGTAGGTAATCAGGAATTCCTCCCATGGTGTGTGCATTGATTTTAGGAAGATAAAGGACACACACACACGTGTTTATATCACCTGGGACACCTGTTCTCACATCACATTCTGGGGACACCTGTTCTCACACCACATTCTGGGGACACCTGTTCTCACACCACATTCTGGGGACACCTGTTCTCACACCACATTCTGGGGACACCACTTTCCTGACAACCTGGAGACAAGACGAAAATATCAACAAATCTTAAACAACATCTATAATAAATACACCCCTTTAACATGTCTGGGCCAGGAGTTCCGCTAGCGGAAAACTATAAATCAGTTTTACATTACTGCTACCATCACAGCTACAGTCAGAAATCGCACGGTAGTAGCCAGAGTAAATACAGACACCAACGTCAACTACCTAATTACACATCATAAAACATTTCAGAAAAATATATGGTGGATAGCTAATGAAAGACAAAGATCTTGTGAATACAGCCAATATTTCCGATTTTTAAAATGTTTAACAGCGAAAACACCACATATATTTATGTTAGCTCACCACCAAATACAAAAGACAGACAGACAGTTTTTCACAGCAACGGTAGCATGCAGGTAGCATGCACAAGCCAACCTAACTAACCTAGAACCAACCTAAATAACCTAGAAAAAACTACCTCAGATGACAGTCCTATAACATGTTACACAATAAATCTATGTTTTGTTCGAAAAATGTGCATATTTTAGCTATAAATCAGTTTTACATTACTGCTACCATCATAGCTACCATCATAGCTACAGTCAGAAATCGCATGGGAGTAGCCAGAGTAAATATAGACACCAACGTCAACTACCTAATTACACATCATAAAACATTTCAGAAAAATATATGGTGGATAGCGAATGAAAGACAAAGATCTTGTGAATAGAGCCAATATTTCCGATTTTTGAAGTGTTTTACAGCGAAAACACAATATATCGTTATATTAGCTTACTACAATAGCTAACACACAGCAGCATTGATTCTAGTCAAACGCTAGCGATAGCACAGTTCGACAGATATATGAAATAGTATCCCAAATTGGGTCCTTATCTTTGTTGATCTTCCATCAGAATGTTCTCCAAGGGGTCCTTTGTTCAGAACCGTCTTTATTTGGAACCAGAACGAACGATTTCCCTCTTGAATTAGCAAGCACACTGGCCGCGCTAAGCTCTCCATCCTGAACAAAAGCAGACAACGCAACACGCCTAACGTCCCGAATAAATTTCAATAATCTAATAAAACTATATTGAAAAAACATACTTTAGGATGATATTGTAACATGTATCAAATAAAATCTAAGCCGGAGATTGTATTCGCCTATAACGACAGCTTTCCAGAAGGCGATTCCAGGTTCATCTTCGCGCTTTCGAAAAAACAGGAAATGGCGGACACGTCATTCCAAGAGGATGTATTCCACCTCAGAACAAGATAATCGACTCATTTCTTCTCTCACTTCCTCTTGACATCTAGGGGAAGGTGTATGACGTGTATGTATACTCATACGTGTCATGCCCATTTATAGGCAAGCCCTTGAACAGAGACCTCGCGTTCAGAAATCTCACTTCGGAATAGGAAGTGGGCTGCAGAATGAGTTCTGTTTCACTTAGAGAAATAATTCAAACGGTTTTAGAAACTAGAGAGTGTTTTCTATCCAATAGTAATAATAATATGCATATTGTACGAGCAAGAATTGAGTACGAGGCCGTTTGAAATGGGCACCTTTTTCCAGGTTACTCAATACTGCCCCTGCAGCCATAAGAAGTTAATGAAGTTAGTATGCAGTAATCACTCAACACATCCAACATGTGCAACTGTTGTTGGGATGAATGAAATGGCCTTTTTTAGGACACAGGAGCAGATGGATAAATAAATCAAGAGGGAAACAAAATGTAAACTTGTCTTTCCTTTTGGTGATAAAGAAACACATCAGAGGAATAGATTTAAAGTCAATATTTTAATGAATCCCTTAGAGTCGATTGATACCATACCAACGAGTTATGGTAGTAGGTGCCAGGCGCACCGGTTTGAGTGTGTCAAGAACTGCAACGTTGCTGGGTTTTCCCACATTCAACAGTTTCCCCGTGTGTATCAAGAATGGTCCGCCACCCAAAGGACATTCAGCCAACTTGACACAACTGTGGGAAGCATTGGAGTCAAAATGGGCCAACATCCCTGTGGAATCTAGACACAAATTACATTTAGAGTTGTGAATATTACTCATCAGTTAACAGATCAGTCAGGAAGAGCCACGTTCAGACTTGGGACTGTCCACTTGAAATGGAATTTAAAATAATTTCCTTGTATAAATGGTTGCCAACCTCTACTGTGAGGGGTCAGAGACATCTCAGACTTGGGACGGTCCACTTGAAATGGAATTTAAAATAATTTCCTTGTATAAATGGTTGCCAACCTCTACTGTGAGGGGTCAGAGACATCTCAGACTTGGGACGGTCCACTTGAAATGGAATTAAAAATAATTTCCTTGTATAAATGGCTGACAACCTCTACTGTGAGGGGTCAGAGACATCTCAGACTTGGGACGGTCCACTTGAAATGGAATTAAAAATAATTTCCTTGTATAAATGGCTGACAACCTCTACTGTGAGGGGTCAGAGACATCTCAGACTTGGGACGGTCCACTTGAAATGGAATTAAAAATAATTTCCTTGTATAAATGGCTG
The DNA here is from genome assembly GCF_016432855.1 of Salvelinus namaycush. Classification (NCBI taxonomy): domain Eukaryota; kingdom Metazoa; phylum Chordata; class Actinopteri; order Salmoniformes; family Salmonidae; genus Salvelinus; species Salvelinus namaycush. The sequence continues at coordinate 409,471 of NW_024061253.1, forward strand.
ACAACCTCTACTGTGAGGGGTCAGAGACATCTCAGACTTGGGACGGTCCACTTGAAATGGAATTTAAAATAATTTCCTTGTATAAATGGCTGTCAACCTCTATTGTGAGGGGTCAGAGACATCTCAGACTGCCATGCATTTTGAATGTTTTCAAAAGTCTCATAATAATTGTTTACACGATATAATTACCATTATAAAGAAACACCTGGGTCTCTAAGTACATATGTTAAAAATATACTATATGTAATCAATTATTTATAACACGTATTATTATCTAACATAAAGTTACTTATTTTTCATTTTCTTTACAATTATTTACAAGTCATTTCGCATTAGTCAGTGATAACCCAGTACTCATCTAAACATTTACCTGTCATTTCCCATTGTCAGTGATAAGGCAGAACTCTATAGAGACAGAATGGTCCAGGGACTATAGAGACAGAATGGTCCAGGGACTATAGAGACAGAATGGTCCAGGGACTATAGAGACAGAATGGTCCAGGGGCTATAGAGACAGAATGGTCCAGGGCCTATAGAGACAGAATGGTCCAGGGACTATAGAGACAGAATGGTCCAGGGGCTATAGAGACAGAATGGTCCAGGGACTATAGAGACAGAATGGTCCAGGGACTATAGAGACAGAATGGTCCAGGGACTATAGAGACAGAATGGTCCAGGGACTATAGAGACAGAATGGTCCAGGGACTATAGAGACAGAATGGTCCAGGGACTATAGAGACAGAATGGTCCAGGGACTATAGAGACAGAATGGTCCAGGGGCTATAGAGACAGAATGGTCCAGGGGCTATAGAGACAGAATGGTCCAGGGGCTATAGAGACAGAATGGTCCAGGGGCTATAGAGACAGAATGGTCCAGGGGCTATAGAGACAGAATGGTCCAGGGACTATAGAGACAGAATGGTCCAGGGACTATAGAGACAGAATGGTCCAGGGACTATAGAGACAGAATGGTCCAGGGGCTATAAAGACAGAATGGTCCAGGGGCTATAGAGACAGAATGGTCCAGGGACTATAGAGACAGAATGGTCCAGGGACTATAGAGACAGAATGGTCCAGGGACTATAGAGACAGAATGATCCAGGGACTATAGAGACAGAATGGTCCAGGGACTATAGAGACAGAATGGTCCAGGGGCTATAGAGACAGAATGGACCAGGGACTATAGAGACAGAATGGTCCAGGGACTATAGAGACAGAATGGTCCAGGGACTATAGAGACAGAATGGTCCAGGGACTATAGAGACAGAATGGTCCAGGGGCTATAGAGACAGAATGGTCCAGGGACTATAGAGACAGAATGGTCCAGGGACTATAGAGGCAGAATGGTCCAGGGGCTATAGAGACAGAATGGTCCAGGGGCTATAGAGACAGAATGGTCCAGGGACTATAGAGACAGAATGGTACAGGGGCTATAGAGACAGAATGGTCCAGGGAATATAGAGACAGAATGGTCCAGGGACTATAGAGACAGAATGGTCCAGGGACTATAGAGACAGAATGGTCCAGGGGCTATAGAGACAGAATGGTCCAGGGACTATAGAGACAGAATGGTCCAGGGGCTATAGAGACAGAATGGTCCAGGGGCTATAGAGACAGAATGGTCCAGGGGCTATAGAGACAGAATGGTCCAGGGACTATAGAGACAGAATGATCCAGGGACTATAGAGACAGAATGGTCCAGGGACTATAGAGACAGAATGGTCCAGGGGCTATAGAGACAGAATGGACCAGGGACTATAGAGACAGAATGGTCCAGGGACTATAGAGACAGAATGGTCCAGGGACTATAGAGACAGAATGGTCCAGGGACTATAGAGACAGAATGGTCCAGGGGCTATAGAGACAGAATGGTCCAGGGACTATAGAGACAGAATGGTCCAGGGACTATAGAGGCAGAATGGTCCAGGGGCTATAGAGACAGAATGGTCCAGGGGCTATAGAGACAGAATGGTCCAGGGACTATAGAGACAGAATGGTACAGGGGCTATAGAGACAGAATGGTCCAGGGAATATAGAGACAGAATGGTCCAGGGACTATAGAGACAGAATGGTCCAGGGACTATAGAGACAGAATGGTCCAGGGGCTATAGAGACAGAATGGTCCAGGGACTATAGAGACAGAATGGTCCAGGGCCTATAGAGACAGAATGGTCCAGGGACTATAGAGACAGAATGGTCCAGGGACTATAGAGACAGAATGGTCCAGGGACTATAGAGACAGAATGGTACAGGGACTATAGAGACAGAATGGTCCAGGGACTATAGAGACAGAGTGGTCCGGGGAATATAGAAACAGAATGGTCCAGGGACTATAGAGACAGAATGGTCCAGGGACTATAGAGACAGAATGGTCCAGGGCCTATAGAGACAGAATGGTCCAGGGACTATAGAGACAGAATGGTCCAGGGACTATAGAGACAGAATGGTCCAGGGACTATAGAGACAGAATGGTACAGGGACTATAGAGATAGAATGGTCCAGGGACTATAGAGACAGAATGGTCCAGGGGCTATAGAGACAGAATGGTCCAGGGACTATAGAGACAGAGTGGTCCAGGGACTATAGAGACAGAATGGTCCAGGGACTAATGAGACAGAATGGTCCAGGGACTATAGAGACAGAATGGTCCAGGGACTATAGAGACAGAATGGTCCAGGGGCTATAGAGACAGAATGGTCCAGGGACTATAGAGACAGAATGGTCCAGGGACTATAGAGACAGAATGGTCCAGGGGCTATAGAGACAGAATGGTCCAGGGACTATAGAGACAGAATGGTCCAGGGACTATAGAGACAGAATGGTCCAGGGACTATAGAGACAGAATGGTCCAGGGACTATAGAGACAGAATGGTCCAGGGACTATAGAGACAGAATGGTCCAGGGGCTATAGAGACAGAATGGTCCAGGGACTATAGAGACAGAATGGTCCAGGGGCTATAGAGACAGAATGGTCCAGGGACTATAGAGACAGAATGGTCCAGGGACTATAGAGACAGAATGGTCCAGGGACTATAGAGACAGATTGGTCCAGGGACTATAGAGACAGAATGGTCCAGAGACTATAGAGACAGAATGGTCCACTATAGAGACAGAATGGTCCAGGGACTATAGAGACAGAATGGTCCAGGGGCTATAGAGACAGAATGGTCCAGGGGCTATAGAGACAGAATGGTCCACTATAGAGACAGAATGGTCCAGGGACTATAGAGACAGAATGGTCCAGGGGCTATAGAGACAGAATGGTCCAGGGACTATAGAGACAGAATGGTCCAGGGGCTATAGAGACAGAATGGTCCAGGGACTATAGAGACAGAATGGTCCAGGGACTATAGAGACAGAATGGTCCAGGGACTATAGAGACAGAATGGTCCAGGGACTATAGAGACAGACTGGTCCAGGGGCTATAGAGACAGAATGGTCCAGGGGCTATAGAGACAGATTGGTCCAGGGGCTATAGAGACAGAATGGTCCAGGGACTATAGAGACAGAATGGTCCACTATAGAGACAGAATGGTCCAGGGACTATAGAGACAGAATGGTCCAGGGGCTATAGAGACAGAATGGTCCACTATAGAGACAGAATGGTCCACTATAGAGACAGAATGGTCCAGGGACTATAGAGACAGAATGGTCCAGGGGCTATAGAGACAGAATGGTCCAGGGACTATAGAGACAGAATGGTCCAGGGGCTATAGAGACAGAATGGTCCAGGGACTATAGAGACAGAATGGTCCAGGGGCTATAGAGACAGAATGGTCCAGGGACTATAGAGACAGAATGGTCCAGGGACTATAGAGACAGAATGGTCCAGGGGCTATAGAGACAGAATGGTCCAGGGGCTATAGAGACAGAATGGTCCAGGGACTATAGAGACAGAATGGTCCAGGGACTATAGAGACAGAATGGTCCAGGGACTATAGAGACAGAATGGTCCAGGGACTATAGAGACAGAATGGTCCAGGGGCTATAGAGACAGAATGGTCCAGGGGCTATAGAGACAGAATGGTCCAGGGACTATAGAGACAGAATGGTCCAGGGGCTATAGAGACAGAATGGTCCAGGGACTATAGAGACGGGTCTTCTGTTTTTTGGGAATATTACCAGAGATGGTTTTCCTATTTTTAGGTCGGCCTTGCTTTAACACCGGAGTCTAAACCCTATGTATTATAAACACACACACACACACACACACACACACACACACACTAACACACACACACACACACACACACACACACACACACACACACACACACACACACACACACTAACAGAGCAGAGAGAAGAGCGAGGGCAGAGAGAGCAGAGAGCGCGAGCAGAGAGCAGGCTGAGAGAGCAGAGAGAGAGAGCGAGCAGAAAGCAAAGAGAGAGTGAGAGAGCAGAGAGAGCAGAGGGCAAAGAGAGAGCAGAGAGAGAGAAAGCAGAGAGCAGAGAGGTCAGAGAGCGAGCAGAGAAAAGAGAGCAGAGAGAGAGATAGATCAGAGAACAGAGAGAGCAGAGAGAGAAAGCAGAGCAAGAAGAGTAGAGAAAGAGAGAGAGCAGAGAACATAGAGAGAGAGCAGAGTGAGAGAGAAGAGAGGGAGAGAGAGCAGGGTGAGAGAGCGAGCAGAGAGAGACAGCAGAGAGAGCAGAGGGAGAGAGCTGAGAGCAGAGAGAGCTGAGCAGAGAGAGCATAGAGAGAGAGAGCAGAGAGAGAGCAGAGAGTAGGCTGAGAGAGCAAAGAGAGAGAGAGAGAGAGAGGGGAGAGGGCAGAGTGAGAGAGAGAGCAGAGGGAGAGAGAGAGCAGAGACCAGAGATAGAGCAGAGACCAGAGATAGAGCAGAGAGCAGGCTGAGAAAGCAAAGAGAGTGAGAAAGCAGAGAGAGAGCAGAGAAGGCAGAGAGAGAGCAGAGAACAGAGAGAGAGCAGGCTGAGAAAGCAAAGAGAGAGTGAGAGAGCAGAGAGAGAGCAGAGAGAGAGCAGAGAAAAGAGAGAGCAGAAGAGCAGAGGGAGAGAGAGCAGAGAGAGAGCAGGTTGAGAGAGCAGAGAGGGAGAGAGCAGAGAGGGAGAGAGCAGGCTGAGAGAGCAGAGAGAGAGAGAGCAGGCTGAGAAAGCAAAGAGAGAGTGAGAGAGCATAGAGTGAGAGCAGAGAGAGAGCAGAGAAAAGAGAGAGCAGAAGAGCAGAGGGAGAGAGAGCAGAGAGAGAGAGAGCAGGCTGAGAGAGCAGAGAGGGAGAGAGCAGAGGGGGAGAGAGAGCAGAGAGAGAGAGAGCAGGCTGAGAGAGCAGAGAGAGAGAGAGCAGGCTGAGAAAGCAAAGATAGAGCAGAGAGAAGAGAGAGGGCAGGGAGAACAGAGAGGAGAGGATAGAGAGTGCAGAGATAGACAGCAGAGAGAGAGAGCAGAGAGAGAGAGCAGAGAGAGAGCAGAGTGAGAGAGAACAGAGAAGGCAGAGAGAGCAGATAGAGAGAGAGCAGAGAGAGAACAGAGAGTGCTGAGAGAGAATAGAGAGCAGAGAGAGAGAAAAGAGAGAGCAGAGACTGAGATAGCCCCAGGACAACAGCACAATTAGACCCAACCAAATCATGAGAAAACAAAAAGATAATTACTTGACACATTGGAAAGAATTAACAAAAAAACAGAGCAAACTAGAATGCTATTTGGCCCTAAACAGAGAGTACACAGTGGCAGAATACCTGACCACTGTGACTGACCCAAACTTAAGGAAAGCTTTGACTATGTACAGACTCAGTGAGCATAGCCTTGCTATTGAGAAAGGCCGCCGTAGGCAGACATGGCTCTCAAGAGAAGACAGGCTATGTGCACACTGCCCACAAAATGAGGTGGAAACTGAGCTGCACTTCCTAACCTCCTGCCCAATGTATGACCATATTAGAGAGACATATTTCCCTCAGATTACACAGATCCACAAAGAATTTGAAAATAAATCCAATTTTGATAAACTCCCATATCTACTGGGAGAAATTCCACAGTGTGCCATCACAGCAGCAAGATTTGTGACCTGTTGCCACAAGAAAAGGGCAACCAGTGAAGAACAAACACCATTGTAAATACAACCCATATTTATGCTTATTTATTTTAACTTGTGTGCTTTAACCATTTGTACATTGTTACAACACTGTATATATATAATATGACATTTGTAATGTCTTTATTGTTTTGAAACTTCTGTATGTGTAATGTTTACTGTTAATTTGTATTGTTTATTTCACTTTTGTATATTATCTACCTCACTTGCTTTGGCAATGTTAACACATGTTTCCCATGCCAATAAAGCCCCTTGAATTGAATTGAATTGAATTGATAGCAGAGAGAGATAGCAGGGAGAGCAGAGCAGAGAGAACAGAGACAGAGAGCAGAGAGAAAGAGCAGAGAGAGAGCAGAAGGCAGAGAGCTGAGCGAGCTGAGCACAGAGAGAGAGCAGAGAGAGAGAGAGAGAGAGAGGGGAGAGGGCAGAGTGAGAGAGAGCAGAGAAGGCAGAGAGAGAGCAGAGAAGAGGGCAGAGAGAGCAGAGGGAGAGAGAGAGCAGAGAACAGAGAGCAGGCTGAGAAAGCAAAGAGAGAGTGAGAGAGCATAGAGTGAGAGCAGAGAGAGAGCAGAGAAAAGAGAGAGCAGGCTGAGAGCAGGCTGAGAGAGCAGAGAGAGAGAGCAGAGAGAGAGCAGGCTGAGAAAGCAAAGAGAGAGCAGAGAGAAGAGAGAGGGCAGAGAGAACAGAGCAGAAAGAGCAGAGGGAGAGAGAGCAGAGAACAGAGAGAAGAGAGCAGAGAGAGAGAAAAGAGAGGGCAGAGAGAGAAGAGCGAGAGCAGAGAGAGCAGAGGATAGAGAGAGCAGAGATAGACAGCAGAGAGAGCAGAGAGACAGCAGAGAGAGAGAGCAGAGAGAGAGAGCAGAGAGAGAGAGAACAGAGAAGGCAGAGAGAGAGCAGAGAGTGCTGAGAGCAGAGAGAGAGAAAGCAGAGCATAGAGAAAAGAGAGAGCAGAGACTGAGATAGCAGAGAGAGATAGCAGGGAGAGCAGAGCAGAGAGAACAGAGACAGAGAGCAGAGAGAAAGAGCAGAGAGAGAGCAGAAGGCAGAGAGAGCTGAGCGAGCTGAGCACAGAGAGAGCATAGAGAGAGAGCAGAGAGAGAGAGGGGAGAGGGCAGAGTGAGAGAGAGCAGAGAAGGCAGAGAGAGAGCAGAGAAGGCAGAGAGAGAGCAGAGAGAGAAGAGGGCAGAGAGAGAAGAGGGAGAGAGAGAGCAGAGAACAGAGAGCAGAGAGAGAGAGCAGGCTGAGAAAGCAAAGAGAGAGTGAGAGCAGAGAAAAGAGAGAGCAGAGAGAGCAGGCTGAGAGCAGGCTGAGAGAGCAGAGGGAGAGAGAGCAGGCTGAGAGAGCAGAGAGAGAGAGCAGAGAACAGAGAGAGAGCAGGCTGAGAAAGCAAAGAGAGAGCAGAGAGAAGAGAGAGGGCAGAGAGAACAGAGCAGAAAGAGCAGAGGGAGAGAGAGTAGAGAACAGAGAGAGCAGAGAGAGAGAAAAGAGAGGGCAGCGAGAGCAGAGAGAGCAGAGGATAGAGAGAGCAGAGATAGACAGCAGAGAGAGCAGAGAGACAGCAGAGAGAGAGAGAGCAGAGAGAGAGCAGAGTGAGAGAGCAGAGAGAGAGAGAGAACAGAGAAGGCAGAGAGAGAGCAGAGAGAGAACAGAGAGTGCTGAGAGAGAAGAGAGAGCAGAGAGAGCGAGAGCAGAGAGAGAGAAAGCAGAGCATAGAGAAAAGAGAGAGCAGAGACTGAGATAGCAGGGAGAGCAGAGCAGAGAACAGAGACAGAGAGCAGAGAGAAAGAGCAGAGAGAGAGCAGAAGGCAGAGAGAGCTGAGCGAGCTGAGCACAGAGAGAGCATAGAGAGAGAGCAGAGAGAGAGAGAGAGAGAGAGGGGAGAGAGCAGAGTGAGAGAGAGCAGAGAAGGCAGAGAGAGAGCAGAGAGAGCAGAGAGGGAGAGAGAGCAGAGGGAGAGAGAGAGCAGAGAACAGAGAGCAGGCTGAGAAAGCAAAGAGAGAGTGAGAGAGCATAGAGTGAGAGCAGAGAGAGAGCAGAGAAAAGAGAGAGCAGAGAGAGCAGGCTGAGAGAGCAGAGGGAGAGAGAGCAGAGAGAGAGAGCAGGCTGAGAGAGCAGAGAGAGAGAGCAGAGAACAGAGAGAGAGCAGGCTGAGAAAGCAAAGAGAGAGCAGAGAGAAGAGAGAGGGCAGAGAGAGCAGAGAAAAGAGAGAGCAGAGAGAACAGAGCAGAAAGAGCAGAGGGAGAGAGAGCAGAGAACAGAGAGAAGAGAAAGCAGAGAGAGAGAAAAGAGAGAGCAGAGAGAAAGAGCAGAGAGGACAGAGAGAGCAGAGATAGACAGCAGAGAGAGCAACAGCAGAGTGTGAGAGAGAACAGAGAGAGCAGAGAGAGAGCAGAGAGAGAGAGCAGAGAGAGAGAGAGAGCAGAGAGAGAGCAAGCAGAGAGAGCAGAGCATAGAGCAGAGCATAGAGAGCATAGAGAAAAGTGAGAGCAGAGAGAGAGAGAGCAGAGAGAGATAGCAGGGAGAGCAGAGCAGAGAGAGAGAGAGACAGAGAGCAGATAGAAAAAGCAGAGAGAGAGCAGAGGGCAGAGGGAGAGTAGAGAGAGCAGAGAGAGAGAACAGAGAGGGCAGAGAGAGAGAGCAGAGAGAGTGCTGAGAGAGCAATAGAGAGCAGAGAGCGCAGACTGAGAAAGCAAAGAGAGAGTGAGAGAGCATTGAGTGAGAGAGCAGAGAGAGAGCAGAGAGAACAGCAGAGCAGACAGAGAGAAGGCTGAGAGAGCAGAGAGAAGAGAGAGCAATAGAGAGCAGAGAGAGCGAACAGCAGAGAGCAGGCTGAGAAATAAGAGAGAGTGAGAGAGCAGAGAAAAGAGAACAGCAGAGCGAGCAAAGAGCAGAGAGAGTAGAGAAAAGAGAGAGAGCAGAGAGAGCAGAGAGGGTAGAGAGAGAGCAGAGAAAAGAGAGATCAGCAGAGCAGAGAGAAGAGAGAGAGAAGAGAGAGAGCAGAGAGAGAGCAGAGTGAGAGAGAACAGAGAGAGCAGAGGGAGAGAGAACTCTGTTGCTATAGTGACCCTGCATCACAACACTCTGTTGCTATAGTGACCCTGCATCACAACACTCTGTTGTACAATTTGTTTAATTCTATTCCACATATTTAATTGTTTTGTATTTCATTTCATATTAGTTTCATGTTTCAACCAGTCGCAGGTTAACGTCAACCTGACAGAGGAAACGTGACATCAATAACCAAACTGTTTCAGGGACACTGAGTCGCCATCATAAACGTGTGTGTGTCCAGTGTGTTTCCAGTGTGTGTGTGTGTGTGTGTGTCCAGTGTGTTTCCAGTGTGTGTGTGTGTCCTGTGTGTGTGTGTGTGTGTGTGTCCTGTGTGTGTGTGTGTGTGTGTGTGTGTGTGTGTGTGTGTGTGTGTGTGTGAGTACAGTGTGTGTGTGAGTCCAGTGTGTGTGTGTTTGTCCAGTGTGAGTGTGTGTGTGTGTGTATGTCCAGTGTGTGTGTGTGTCCAGTGTGTGTGTGTGTGTGTCCAGTGTGAGTGTGTGTGTCCAGTGTGAGTGTGTGTGTCCAGTGTGAGTGTGTGTCCAGTGTGTGTGTGTGTCCAGTGTGTGTGTGTGTCCAGTGTGAGTGTGTGTCCAGTGTGAGTGTGTGTCCAGTGTGAGTGTGTGTCCAGTGTGAGTGTGTGTGTGTGTGTGTGTGTGTGTGTGTGTCCAGTGTGTGTGTGTGTTCAGTGTGTGTGTGTGTCCAGTGTGTGTGTGTGTGTGTGTGTGTCCAGTGTGAGTGTGTGTGTGTGTGTGTGTCCAGTGTGTGTGTGTGTCCAGTGTGTGTGTCCAGTGTGTGTGTGTGTCCAGTGTGTGTGTCCAGTGTGTGTGTGTGTGTGTCCAGTGTGTGTGTGTGTGTGTGTGTGTGTGTCCAGTGTGTGTGTGTGTGTGTGTGTCCAGTTTGTTTCCAGTGTGTTTCCAGTGTGTGTGTGTGTCCAGTGTGTGTGTCCAGTGTCTTTCCAGTGTGTGTGTGTGTGTGTGTGTGTCCAGTGTGTGTGTGTGTGTCCAGTGTGTGTGTGTGTGTGTGTCCAGTGTGTGTGTGTGTCCTGTGTGTGTGTCCAGTGTGTTTCCAGTGTGTGTGTGTGTCCAGTGTGTGTGTGTGTGTGTGTCCAGTGTGTGTGTGTGTCCAGTGTGTGTGTGTGTGTGTGTCCAGTGTGTGTGTGTGTCCTGTGTGTGTGTCCAGTGTGTGTGTGTGTGTCCAGTGTGTGTGTGTGTGTGTGTCCAGTGTGTGTGTGTGTCCTGTGTGTGTTTCCAGTGTGTTTCCTGTGTGTGTGTGTGTCCAGTGTGTGTGTGTGTGTGTGTGTGTGTCCAGTGTGTTTCCAGTGTGTGTGTGTGTCCAGTGTGTGTGTGTGTCCAGTGTGAGTGTGTGTCCAGTGTGAGTGTGTGTGTGTGTGTGTGTGTCCAGTGTGTGTGTGTGTCCAGTGTGTGTGTGTGTCCAGTGTGTGTGTCCAGTGTGTGTGTGTGTCCAGTGTGTGTATGTGTGTGTGTGTGTGTGTGTGTGTGTGTGTCCAGTGTGAGTGTGTGTGTGTGTGTGTGTGTGTCCAGTGTGTGTGTGTGTCCAGTGTGTGTGTCCAGTGTGTTTCCAGTGTGTGTGTGTGTCCAGTGTGTGTGTGTGTGTGTGTGTGTGTCCAGTGTGTGTGTGTGTCCAGTGTGTGTGTGTGTGTGTGTCCAGTGTGTGTGTGTGTGTGTGTCTGTGTGTGTGTCCAGTTTGTGTGTGTGTGTGTGTGTGAGTCCAGTGTGTGTGTGTGTGTGTGTGTGTCCAGTGTGTGTGTGTTTTTGTGTGTGTGTGAGTCCAGTGTGTGTGTCCAGTGTGTGTGTGTGTGTGTGTGTGTGTGAGTCCAGTGTGTGTGTCCAGTGTGTGTGTGTGTGTGTGTGAGTTTGTCCAGTGTGTGTGTCCAGTATGTGTGTGTGTGTCAGGTTATTATTTCAGGGACACTGAGGAGTCTTCACCCCAAACCCTAAACCCTGGATAGAGGGGCTCAGTGAATGTGGAGGTGAATGTGTTCAGGTGGGTCAGTGTGTCAGAGGAGGCTCTATAGAAGGACAGAGTGCCGGCTGGCCAGTCCAGATACACTCCAACTCTGTGGGAGCTGGAGGAGGGGACGTCTATGGTAGTGGGTTTATTATTGTGCCTGGCAATGTAACTGTAGTCAGAGCAGATCAGAATCCAGGACTTGTCATTCCATCCAAGACAACAGTCCCTATCCCTTCCTCTCCTGCTGATTCCTTTATATGTCACTCCTATAACAGCCCCCATTCCGCTCCACTCTACCTCCCAGTAACAGCGCCCAGTCAGACCCTCTCTACACAGCACCTGTTCATAGTACTCAAATCTCTCTGGGTGATCAGGATACGGCTGCTCCTCTGTCCTCCATGTCACCTTTCTGTTCTCCTCAGACAGAGAGAGGAATCTGTTTACTGTGTTTAGGTCCAGTGTGAGATCACAGACATCTGATGGATGAAACCAGACACAATATTAGAAATCATCATCATTCACATTAGAATGTTAACTCACTTTTCACTAATTCATTTAATGTAGATGTTTCTAGGTATCAAAAGGAGAAGTTAAGGTAACTTGAGACTTGTTGAATGATCATATGTTATACTGTATGGTAATATAAAACACACTTATTCCCATTAATTACACACACACACACACACACACACACACACACACACACACACACACACACACACACACACACACACACACACACACACACACACACACACACACACACACACACACACACACACACACACACACACACACACACACACACACACACACAACTTTGGTGTCCCTGATTTCTGCTTCTGTAGAACTACAGCTGATATTTAATATGACCAAGTAAGTAATGATGGTGGTCTTTGACTTTGACTTAACTTGAATTAATACTTATTCTTAGTCATATTCTTCACAGCAGTCAACACTCACATTTTCTAAGCCCAGGTTTCATTGTGTTCTCTCCACCATGTTCCACACTGTAGCGGTAAGCAGAAGAACAGACAGTCACTGAGGGGTACACCTGAACTCACACACACACACACACACACACACACACACACACACACACACACACACACACACACACACACACACACACACACACACACACACACACACACACACACCATGTTTGTGTCCAGTGTGTGTGTCCAGGATTTGTGAGTGTCCAGTGTGTGTTTGTTGAGTGTGCGTGTGTGTCCAGTGTGTATGAGTCGAGTGTATGTTTCACACTGGACACACACACAGGACACACACAGTAACATGCAACAAAGTCAAACATGTCTGATATGAACATTGACATAAACCCTCTACATACTTGAGTTTCTCCAGTCTGCAGTGTGGATCCTCCAGTCCAGCAGAGAGCAGTCTGACTCCTGAGTCTCCTGGGTGATTGTAGCTCAGGTCCAGCTCTCTCAGGTGTGAGGGGTTTGACCTCAGAGCTGAGACCAGAGAAGCACAGCCTTCCTCTGTGACTAGACAGCCTGACAGCCTGCAAAGAGTCAAATCATATTAAAATCACACGGCTTTCCTTTTGTGGTGAAAATAGTGGCAGTATAATTTTCTCCATATTCAGATATATCTGTGTCATATCATATTCATGTCACACCCTGATCTGTTTCACCTGTCTTGTGATTGTCTCCACCCCCTCCAGGTGTCGCTTATTTCCCTGGTGTATATATCCCTGTTTTTCCCTGGTGTATATATCCCTGTGTTTCCCTGGTGTATATATCCCTGTGTATCCCTGGTGTATATATCCCTGTGTATCCCTGGTGTATATATCCCTGTGTTTCCCTGGTGTATTTATCCCTGTGTTTCTCTGGTGTATATATCCCTGTGTTTCCCTGGTGTATATATCCCTGTGTTTCCCTGGTGTATATATCCCTGTGTTTCCCTGGTGTATATATCCCTGTGTTTCCCTGGTGTATATATCCCTGTGTTTCCCTGGTGTATATATCCCTGTGTTTCCCTGGTGTATATATCCCTGTGTTTCCCTGGTGTATATATCCCTGTGTTTCCCTGGTGTATATATCCCTGTGTTTCCCTGGTGTACATATCCCTGTGTTTCCCTGGTGTGTATATCCCTGTGTTTCCCTGGTGTATATATCCCTGTGTTTCCCTGGTGTATATATCCCTGTGTTTCCCTGGTGTATATATCCCTGTGTTTCCCTGGTGTATATATCCCTGTGTTTCCCTGGTGTATTTATCCCTGTGATTCCTGTTTCTCTGTACCAGTTCGTCTTGTATGTTTATCAAGTCAACCAGCGTTTTTCCCTTCTCCTGCTTCTATTCTTTTTTGATAGTCCTCCCGGTTTTTGTCCCTTGCCTGTTTTCTGGACTCTGTACCCGCCTGCCTGACCATTCTGCCTGTCCTGACCTCTAGCCTGCCTGACCATTGAGCCTGTCCTGACCTCTAGCCTGCCTGACCATTCTGCCTGTCCTGACCTCAAGTCTGCCTGACCATTCTGCCTGTCCTGACCTCTAGCCTGCCTGACCATTCTGCCTGTCCTGACCATTCTGCCTGTCCTGACCTCTAGTCTGCCTGACCATTCTGCCTGTCCTGACCTCTAGCCTGCCTGACCATTCTGCCTGTCCTGACCTCTAGCCTGCCTGACCATTCTGCCTGTCCTGACCTCTAGCCTGCCTGACCATTCTGCCTGTCCTGACCTCTAGCCTGCCTGACACACTGTACCTCCTGGACTGATCAGGTTATGACCTTTGGCCTGTCCACGACCATTCTCTTGCCTTCCCCTTTTAGTATATTAATAAATATCAAAGACTCTAACCATCTGCCTCCCGTGTCATCTGGGTCTCGCCTTGTGCCTTAAACCACACTGCTATTCTTTGAGGATATCACCTTTTATTTGAGGGTAGTTTAATACATATCTGATTCACCATTTAGAAAAATAAAAACACTATGTATCTCGTCCCCCTATTTGAAGAAGTCATAAGTATTCTGAGTATTCTGTCATAAGTATTCTGACCAATTCATAGTGTATTAAAGTAGTCAAAAGTTTAGTATTTGGTCCCATATTCTTTGAACGCAATGACTACATCAAGCCTGTGACTGCCATGATTGAGAAAGATCATGAATTAATCATTAATAATAATGAGTGAGAGAGTTACAGAGGCTACAACAAAACATGCTAACCTCACCATTACCAATAACAGAGGCTACAACAAAACATGCTAACCTCTCACCATTACCAATAACAGAGGCTACAACAAAACATGCTAACCTTTCACCATTACCAATAACAGAGGCTACAACAAAACATGCTAACCTCTCCCCATTACCAATAACAGAGGCTACAACAAAACATGCTAACCTCTCACCATTACCAATAACAGAGGCTACAACATAACATGCTAACATCTCACCATTACCAAAAACAGAGACTACAACAAAACATGCTAACCTCTCACCATTACCAATAACAGAGACTACAACAAAACATGTTAACCTCTCACCATTACCAATAACAGAGACTACAACAAAACATACTAACCTCTCACCATTACCAATAACAGAGGCTACAACAAAACATGCTAACCTCTCACCATTACCAATAACAGAGACTACAACAAAACATGCTAACCTCTCACCATTACCAATAACAGAGACTACAACAAAACATACTGACCTCTCACCATTACCAATAACAGAGACTACAACAAAACATGCTAACCTCTCACCATTACCAATAACAGAGGCTACAACAAAACATACTAACCTCTCACCATTACCAATAACAGAGGCTACAACAAAACATGCTAACCTCTCACCATTACCAATAACAGAGACTACAACAAAACATGCTAACCTCTCACCATTACCAATAACAGAGGCTACAACAAAACATACTAACCTCTCACCATTAACCTCAAATAAAAGGTGACATTCTGTACTGTCACCTAATATGAAACATTGTATCTCAAATCCAAAATGCTGGAGTGTTATGTTAGAGCATAACACCAAATGTAAAACTGTAAGCTTCACTGTCCAAACTCATGTGGTGTGGACTATGTGTGTCTGGTAAACTCATGTGGTGTGGACTATGTGTGTCTGGTAAACACATGTGGTGTGGACTATGTGTGTCTGGTAAACACATGTGGTGTGGACTATGTGTGTCTGGGTAACACATGTGGTGTGGACTATGTGTGTCTGGTAAACACATGTGGTGTGGACTATGTGTGTCTGGTAAACACATATGGTGTGGACTATGTGTGTCTGGTAAACACATGTGGTGTGGACTATGTGTGTCTGGTAAACACATGTGGTGTGGACTATAAATTGAGTAAGTTGAGGTGACTAAACTGCTTGAAGTAACACTGGATTTTAAACTGTAATAGTCAAAACATATTGATACAACAGTAGCTAAGATGGGGAGAAGTATGTCCATAATAAAGCACTGCTCTGCCTTCTTAACAACACTATCAACAAGGCAGGTCCTACAGGCCCTAGTTTCTACCTTCTTAACAACACTATCAACAAGGCAGGTCCTACAGGCCCTAGTTTCTACCTTCTTAACAACACCATCAACAAGGCAGGTCCTACAGGCCCTAGTTTCTACCTTCTTAACAACACTATCAACAAGGCAGGTCCTACAGGCTCTAGTTTCTACCTTCTTAACAACACTATCAACAAGGCAGGTCCTACAGGCCCTAGTTTCTACCTTCTTAACAACACCATCAACAAGGCAGGTCCTACAGGCCCTAGTTTCTACCTTCTAAACAACACGATCAACAAGGCAGGTCCTACAGGCCCTAGTTTCTACCTTCTTAACAACACTATCAACAAGGCAGGTCCTACAGGCCCTAGTTTCTACCTTCTTAACACCACTATCAACAAGGCAGGTCCTACAGGCCCTAGTTTCTACCTTCTTAACAACACTATAAACAAGGCAGGTCCTACAGGCCCTAGTTTCTACCTTCTTAACAACACTATCAACAAGGCAGGTCCTACAGGCCCTAGTTTCTACCTTCTTAACAACACTATCAACAAGGCAGGTCCTACAGGCCCTAGTTTCTACCTTCTTAACAACACTATCAACAAGGCAGGTCCTACAGGCCCTAGTTTCTACCTTCTTAACAACACTATCAACAAGGCAGGTCCTACAGTCCCTAGTTTCTACCTTCTTAACAACACTATCAACAAGGCAGGTCCTACAGGCTCTAGTTTCTACCTTCTTAACACCACTATCAACAAGGCAGGTCCTACAGGCCCTAGTTTCTACCTTCTTAACAACACTATCAACCAGGCAGGTCCTACAGGCCCTAGTTTCTACCTTCTTAACAACACTATCAACAAGGCAGGTCCTACAGGCCCTAGTTTCTACCTTCTTAACAGCACTATCAACAAGGCAGGTCCTACTAGGTCCTCCCTAGTTTACCGCATCTTGACTACTGTTCAGTCGTGTGGTCAGGTGCCACAAAAAAGGATTTAGGAAAGTTGCAATTGGCTCAGAACAGGGCAGCACGGATGGCCCTTGGATGTATACAGAGAGCTAATATTAATAATATGCATCTCAATCTCTCCTGGCTGAAAGTGGAGGAGAGATTGACTTCATCACTGCCAGTATTTGTAAAATGTGCTGACATTCTGAATGTACCGAACTGTCTTTTTAAACAACTAGCTCACAGCTCAGACACCCATGTATACCCCACAAGACATGCCACAAGAGGTCTCTTCACAGTCCCCAAGTCCAGAACAGACTATGGGAGACACACAGTACTACATAGAGCCATGACTACATGGAACTCTATTCCACATCAGGTAACTGATGCAAGCAGTAAAATTAGATTTAAAAAACAGATTAAAAAAACACCTTATGGAACAGCGGGGCCTGTGAAGAGATACACACATTGGCACACACACACACACACACACACACACACACACACACACACACACACACACACACACACACACACACACACACACACACACACACACACATACACACGATAAACATGGATTTAGTACTGTAGATATGTGGTAGGGGCCTGAGGGCACACAGTGTGTTGTGAAATCTGTGAATGTATTGTAATGTTGTAAAATTATATAAACTGGCTTAATTTTGCTGGACCCCAGGAAGAGTAGCTGCTGCTTTGGCAGGAACTAATGGGGATCTATAATAAATACAATACAATACAAATACTTGTTGACCAACATGAATACTGACCTCAGAGTCTCCAGTTTACAGTGTTGACTCCCCAGTCCAGCAGAGAGCAGCTTCACTCCTGAATCCTTCAGGTCATTGTTACTCAGGTCCAGCTCTCTCAGGTGTGAGGGGTTTGACCTCAGAGCTGAGACCAGAGAAGCACAGCCTTCCTCTGTGACTAGACAGCCTGACAGCCTGCAAAGATTCAAATCATATTAAAATACACTGCTATGCTTTGGTGTTGAAAATAGAGAGGCAGTATATTTTTTCAACATTTTCAGATACATCAGCGTCCTGAAACCGGACAAATCTATTCATAAATTAATGAATGTATCATTATTAGAAATGACAAATGATCAAAGTATTGCTTGTCGAGAGAAAAATGTATAGTACAAATATTTGAGTAGACTGACCAGACCAGTTTAAAAAGCAGTATCAGTCAAAAGACAGACAGTGAGGTATCAGATTTAGATTGTATTGAGTATACAGTCCACACCATATCTATTTTGACAGTGAAGCTAACATTTTAAATGTGGCTCTATACTCCAACATTTTGGATTTGATATCAAATGTTTCATATGAGGTGACAGTATATAATGTCACCTTTTATTTGAGGATATTTTAATACATATCTGTTTCACCATTTAGAAATGAAAGCACTTTATGTATCTAGTCCCCCCATTTGAAGAAGTCATAAGTATTCTGACCAATTAACTCATAGTGTATTAAAGTAGTCAAAAATGTAGCATTTGGTCTGATATTCCTTTAACCCAATGACAACATCAAGCCTGTGACTCAAACTAGTTGATTGTACTTGCAGTTTGTTTTGGTTGTGTTTTCCCCAATATTAAAATGGTGGATGATGACTGGAGTAATTTTCTTTATAAGTGAATAGATAACAGGTTTCTAAACACAACTAAATTAATCCTGATGATGCCATGATTAAGAAAAATCATGAACGAATCATGAATAATAATGAGTGAGAAAGTTACAGAGGATACAACAAAACATACTAACCTCTCACCATTAACCTCAAATAGAAGGTAACATTCTGTACTGTCACCTAATATGAAACATTATATCTCAAATCCAAAATGCTGGAGCATAGCACCAAATGTAAAACTGTAAGCTTCACTGTCCAAACACATGTGGTGTGGACTATGTGTGTCTGGTAAACACATGTGGATCTGGTGAACAGTTATCACTTGTTGACCAACTACAGGAATACTGACCTCAGAGTCTCCAGTTTACAGTGGGGATTCCCCAGTACAGCAGAGAGCAGCTCCACTCCTGAATCCTTCAGGTCATTGTTACTCAGGTCCAGCTCTCTCAGGTGTGAGGGGTTTGACCTCAGAGCTGAGATCAGAGAAGCACAGCCTTCCTCTGTGACTAGACAGCGTGACAGCCTGACAAAGAGATCATCATGACTTCAAACACACTGTTCATTTAACACCAGCAGTGTAGAAGGACAATGGCAGATGCATTTGGTTTATTCTCTCAAACAACATATAGATTCATCTTCCGTCTCCTAGAATTGTATGGTCATAATGTTATACTAATGTGAACATCAATGCATTTATTCAATATGTTTTTCAATGTAACATTATAAACATATTATAATATATATTTTCTCTAAACTGAATATTTCTTCCTGATGATTAGTTCTTATATGTCATTTTATTTACTCACAGAGCAGCTCTGGAGGCTTTGACCACTGGCAGCAGCCTCAGAAGACCTTCCTCTGATCTGGAGTATTTCTTCAGGTCAAACACATCCAGCTCCTTTTCTGAAGACAGCAACACAAAGACCAGAGCTGACCACTGTGCAGGTGACAGTTTGGGTTTTGAAAGACTTCCTGAGTTCAGGTAGCTTTGGATCTCCTCCACTAGAGAATGGTCATTCAGTTCATTCAGACAGTGGAACAGATTGATGCACCTCTCTGGACAGGGATTCTCCCTGATCTTCTCCTTGATGTACTTGACTGTTTCTTCATGGCTCTTTGAGCTGCTTCTTGTCTTTGTCAGTAGACCTCGTAAGTGCTTCTGATTGGACTCCAGTGAGAGGCCCAGAAGGAAGCGGAGGAAAAGGTCCAGGTTTCCCGTCTCACTTTGTAAGGCTTTATCCACAGCACTCTTGTAGAAAGTAACTTCAGACTTGTTGTTTGTTTGCAGTTTGTCCATTAGATTGTCATTGTTGTTGATGAATGAGAGGAACACATATACAGCAGCCAGAAACTCCTGAATGCTCAGATGAACAAAGCAGTACACCTTGTCCTGGTACAGCACACATTCCTCTTTAAAGAGCTGTGTGCACAATCCTGAGTACACTGAGGCTTCATTGACATCAATGCCAGCCTCTTTCAGGTCTTCGTCATAGAAAATCAGATTGCCATTCACAAGCTGTTGAAAAGCCAGTTTTCCCAGTGACAGAATGCTCTCTTTATTCCAGTGTGGACCTGTCTCTTCTTTCCCAAGATACTTTTCATTCTTCTGTTTGGTATAAAACTCCACAAGGTGTGTGTACATCTCAGTCAGAGTCTTGGGCATCTCTTCTCTCTTATGTTTCAGCATGTGTTCAAGGACTGTTGCAGAAATCCAACAGAAGACTGGAATGTGGCACATGATGTGGAGGCTCCTTGATTTCTTTATGTGTGAGATGATTCTGCTGGCCAGGTCCTCATCACTGAATCTCTTCCTGAAGTACTCCTCCTTCTGTGGGTCATTGAAACCTCGTACCTCTGTCACCTGGTCAACACACCCTGAAGGGATCTTATTGGCTGCTGCAGGTCGGGTAGTTATCCAGAGGAGAGCAGAGGGAAGCAGATTTCCCCTGATGAGATTTGTCAGTAGAACATCCACTGAGGTTGACTTTGTGACGTCACAACAGATCTTGTTCTTCTGGAAGTCTAGGGGCAGTCGGCACTCATCCAGGCCATCAAAGATGAACAGAAATTTGTACTTGTTGTAGTTGGAGATCCTTGATTCTTTGTTTTCCATTGAGAAGTGATTGAGAAGTTCAATCAAAGTGTGTTTGTCCTCTTTCATCAAATTCAGCTCCCGGAAAGGGAATGAAAATACAAATTGGACATCCTGATTTGCTTTTCCTTCAGCCCAGTCCAGAATGAACTTCTGCACAGAGACTGTTTTTCCAATGCCAGCGACTCCCTTTGTCAGCACAGTTCTGATATGTTTGTCTTGTCCAGTTAAGGGTTTGAAGATGTCGTTACATTTAATTGCAGTCTCTGGTCTTGCTTGTTTCCTGGTTGTTGTCTCAATCTGTCTCAGCTCATGTTCATTATTGACCTCTCCTGTTCCACCCTCTGTGATGTAGAGCTCTGTGTAGATCTTATTGAGAAGTGTTGGGTTTCCTTGTTTAGCGATCCCCTCAAATACACATTGAAACTTCTTCTTTAGATTAGATTTGAGTTCACGTTGGCAAATCACAGCAAGCTCATCTGAATCTAGAAATAACAGAGGATATTAATATTACGTCTGTTTTAATGCCTACAGTATTGTAGGACTGTTATAAAGTTTTAAATTATAATTATTTCATTCTCTTAACTGACTGTATAAATGTGTAAATGTTGTCATAATGCATGACAGACTGGTGTGACTGATTATATTATTATTGGTATTATTGATGCTATTATTAATGTTGTCTCTCTCATCTTCTCTCTCTCTAAATTAATCACCACAACACATCCCTGCTGCTACTTGATGAGGTCACTAGGTGTTGTGTTAAGGCTAGAGGTCGACCGATTAATCGGAATGGCCGATTAATTAGGGCCGATTTCAAGTTTTCATAACAATCGGAAATCGGTATTTTTGGACACCGATGTTTTATTTTTTTATTCTTAAGTGTTAAGTGTTAAGAACACATTCTTATTTACAATGACGGCCTAGAAATGGTGGGTTAAATGCCTCGTTCAGGGGCAGAATGACAGATTTTCACCTTGTCAGCTCGGGGGATCCAATATTGCCACCTTCAGGTTAACTAGTCCAACGCAATAACGACCTGCCTGCCTCTCGTTGCACTCCACAATAATCTGACTGAGCATTCAAGCATACAAGTATCTGACTGAGCATACAAGCACAAGTATCTAAGTATCTGACTGAGCGGTGGTAGGCAGAAGCAGTTTGAAACGCGCTAATAGCGTTTCAAACGTCACTCGCTCTGAGACTTGGAATGGTTGTTCCCCTTGCTCTGCATGGGTAGCGCTGCTTCGAGGGTGGCTGTTGTCATTGTGTTCCTGGTTCGAGCCCAGGGAGGAGCGAGGAGAGGCACGGAAGCTATACTGTTACACTGGCAATACTAAAGTGCCTATAAGAACATCCAATAGTCAAAGGTTAATGAAATACAAATGGTATAGAGGGAAATAGTCCTATAATTCCTATAATAACTACAACCTATATCTTCTTATCTGGGAATATTGAAGACTCATGTCAAAAGGAACCACCAGCTTTCATATGTTCTCATGTTCTGAGCAAGGAATTTAAACGTTAGCTTTCTTACATGGCACATATTGCACTTTTACTTTCTTCTCCAACACTTTGTTTTTGCATTATTTAAACCAAATTGAACATGTTTCATTATTTACTTGAGGCAAGATTGATTTTATTGATGTATTATATTAAGTTAAAATAAGTGTTCATTCAGTATTGTTGTAATTGCCATTATTACAAGTAAATGTAAAAACATTGTATCGGCTTTTTTGGTTGTCCAATAATCGGTATCGGTATCTGCGTTGAAAAATCATAATCGGTCGACCTCTAGTTAAGGCTGCTACAATATCATTGAGTTACACAGCTACTTTAGCTGTACTTTAGCTACAGCTTTTAAATGTTATAAAACACCATTCAACATGAGGCAGACAGATCTTACATTTCTCCAGTGTGTCAGCAAGCTCCTTCTGGTTCATTTTCCTCAGGACGTGCAGTGTGATCTTCAGAGCCCCCTCTCTGGCACTGCTCTCCTGCTTCTCATCTTCAGCATCCACCACTTCCTGCTTCTGACTCTCAAAGCCTTCTGGGAGTTCTGGACTAAGAATCTTCTTGAACATCTTCAGCTCGTTCTTCACAAATGTCATAATATTCTCTTCAAGCATCTGAAATAAATAACGTAAATAAGTTAAGCAAGAGACAAAATGCTTTCTCATTAACACATTAATAATGAATGACAGATCAACTTTACTTGAGGTAAACAAAAACAAATGTACATAACAGGACCACATACACTGAATATGGAGGCCAGGTCTGTTTGATGACTCTGGGAAGACTGACCACTGAGAATCTCTGACTCTGATCTCTCCTGTTGGTTTCTGTGGACAAAACATGAGATTACATCTCCTCATCCAGGGAGTACACACACACACACACACACACACACACACACACACACACACACACACACACACACAGGGAGGGAATGTTGTGTTTGTTTAATATTGTTTTAGGACTATGAAAATGGACAAAAGGATTAGCCTATGGATTATGAAAACAACAAAAATAAATGTGAAAATGGGAGAAATGACTAGAGACAGTGTTGTTTAACTCACTGACCATGACCCATGAGTTCTTCTTACCTTTGTTCAGTAGAAAAGTCTCCCTCTCTAAAGTATATAGGTTGATGCATAGACCAGTCACTCTTCATGGACACACAGCTGGGTACAGGGGAGGCTGGTCTCTCCTGCTTGATTGGACTTCAACACAACAGAGACAAACATTACATCTCTCATCTACTCTGAGCTCAGATGGGGAAACAGAAGAAGAGTTTCATTCCTAAAAGCTATATATCCATTTTCAGAAATGTGCGTAAATTAGCTTTTATTGTTTAAAGAAGTTATGTTTATGTTAAGTTATTTGCTAAATGAGATGGCAGGTGGGTACCTGCTTCTATAAACCAATGAGATGGCACGTGGGTACCTGCTTCTATAAACCAATGAGGAGATGGCACATGGGTACCTGCTTCTATAAACCAATGAGGAGATGGCATGTGGGTACCTGCTTCTATAAACCAATGAGGAGATGGCACATGGGTACCTGCTTCTATAAACCAATGAGGAGATGGCACGTGGGTACCTGCTTCTATAAACCAATGAGGAGATGGCACATGGGTACCTGCTTCTATAAACCAATGAGGAGATGGCATGTGGGTACCTGCTTCTATAAACCAATGAGGAGATGCAGAGCGAACTGCGTCACAAATAGAACTGACTTCTAGACGCTCGTTGGCGCGCGTGAGCAGTGTGTCATTTTTAATAACGAAATTCATTTAGCGACGCGAGCGTTGTAGTCAGCCCCGCTAAAAGGCTGGTGTCGTTACTCTGCCTTCTCCGGGGACATGTTGAGGTAAATTTACTAACCGGGAGGGTTGAATTATGTAATTTATTGGTGGGCTGGAAGACGCACTCTTGTCTTTTCTATTCAGAGGTTGTTTACTCGCAATATCAGATATTAAGATGTTTTTTTATAATGAATGTATACTGAGGTTGAGGCTCTGACTAGTGATTATTTACCCGGTGTTCAATACCTGCTATTGAGGCGCCCTGAAAATAATATTCAAAAGATTGGTCCTTGGACACAGAGGGGTTAAACACTAAAGTTACCGTCCATCTAGTGAAGAGAGGAGAACCGGACAGAGGTAGCCAGCATCCGTCAACGAGAGAATAATGTATTGTTAGCTAAGTTAACTAGGATGCTCCTGGTATAGTAGCTAGCTAACTTACCTAGCTGTACCGACTAGCCTGGCTAGCTAGCTGGTCGTTCTGTACCTCGTCTCGATGAAAATGACGAATCCGGTGAACCACAAAATGAAACAAGGATAGAGAGTGAAAAGGATCTGGCTACACTCATACTGTCCCTGACCGTAAAGAAAAAAGCAAATTGAATACTGAACTTCAGTGTCTCAACACTGTAGTGAACTCCGTCGTTATTCCCCAAGATCACCTCAGCCAACTCTGCGCGTAACCGTACAATATCCTTGGCGCCACACCGAACGGGGACGTGGACAGTTCTGTACGGGGACGCGGACAGTTCCAGAACACGGACATGAGCAGTGCAACACAATCAACTAAACAAAGTCTTTACAGCGGGTTACATTAGTAATATTCATTTTTTATTATTATTATTTTAAACAAACATTCAAAGTTTTTTTATAACAATGTTTTGATATCTGGCTCCATATCGCCAAAGTGTCTCAGAGTAGAAAATTGGTCGTATAAGTGCTGAGAATAAAGACATTTTACACTTATGGGTATAAATTAAAGCTATGCATGAAGTCTCTAGTCCCACCTAGTCGGCAGATATTTAGGACACCTCGTGACCTGTCCTAAGTAGTTAAGAGTTAACAGCAGGTGTCTTGATAATACTATAGAATAATGCAGTGAGTCAGTGGTTCCTGCGCCACATGTAATTGCTTTGTAGTAGTTAAAAATAATGTTTTATATTTCTATATGATCAATCTATAAATAATATAGACCTACATGCAACAGTGTGTGTTGTGCTTTTGGCAATGATTTATGTATATTAATTATTTATAACAAGTGATACCATGTATGTCTGCATAGCATTTTGTCTTCATTTTGGCAAATTAACTCATGCTTATTTCTGAAGATTAACTCAGGGTTTCGCCCAGTGGCTAAGGAATTGGAGCTGTGGCAGGAGTTGGAGCTGTGGCCGAAAGGTGGCTGGTTCGAATCCCTGGCCGGGCGCTGGAAAAAACGGGAGGAATTGATCTGACCACTGGAAAGCTGCTGGGTTCACATCCTCAAAACATGAACCTTTTGTTGATCAGAACTCTAGAGGTTCTTCTTCACTGAACCCAAAAATATATATAACTTTTAGTGGTTCCATATATTAAGGAAGTGATAGAAGCCTTTTTGGTTCTATAAGGAACCTTCTTTTCTAAGAGTGTATAATAAACATGTTTTTCTTTTGATTATTTAATTATCTACATCATGTTATTTCAAGTTGTCCCTTTGGAGCGCAACATCACATTGTTAAAAAATAATCCTAAATTGGGCATGGCTATAAATTGGGCAATTGAAGGCATCTGGGGCGTAATATGTGTTCGATGAAAATGAACATTGTATGCAACATTATTGGCAAGGGACTTGATGCCGACTATGCCAAAGGTATTTAGAGTTGTTAAATGGGTGTGAAGAGTGTGTTGATATAACGGTAATATTGTCAAAATTCTGCTTGTAACAACCATCACAATTGGTTAAAAAATATGCATTCCATTATATTAGGCAATAATTAAGAGCAGGCAAAGTGGTCGTGTCATGTGAACCTTCTATCAAATGTCTTACATTGGAAAGAGTACAGTCAGGGTGCCGTGGAACCCCTGCAGTACCTCCACAGACCCCGGATTGAGAACCCCTGCAGTACCTCCACAGACCCCGGATTGAGAACCCCTGCGGTACCTCCACAGACCCCGGACTGAGAACCCCTGCAGTACCTCCACAGACCCCGGATTGAGAACCCCTGCAGTACCTCCACAGACCCCGGATTGAGAACCCCTGCAGTACCTCCACAGACCCCGGATTGAGAACCCCTGCAGTACCTCCACAGACCCCGGATTGAGAACCCCTGCAGTACCTCCACAGACCCCGGATTGAGAACCCCTGCAGTACCTCCACAGACCCCGGATTGAGAACCCCTGCAGTACCTCCACAGACCCCGGATTGAGAACCCCTGCAGTACCTCCACAAACCCCGGATTGAGAACCCCTGCAGTACCTCCACAGACCCCGGATTGAGCACCCCTGCAGTACCTCCACAGACCCCGGATTGAGAACCCCTGCAGTACCTCCACAGACCCCGGATTGAGAACCCCTGATTTAGCAGATGCTCTTATCCAGAGAGATTTACAGTAAGTGCATTCATCTTAAAATAGCTATTTATTTTGGAAATAAACGTAATAAATTCTTCATAAAATTGTCATCTTACCTCTTAGCTTTGGTGTCATGTCCCCCAGACAGATGCATTTTAGAGGCAGGGCCGCCCTCCTCTCTCTCCCCAGAGAGACTCATTTAACAGCACTGTCCCCTAAACAGAGATCCAACATGTTGGTTGTGGTTAACACAGTGACAACTAAACAGAGATCCAGCATGTTGGTTGTGGTTAACACAGTGACAACTAAACAGAGACCCAGCATGTTGGTTGTGGTTAACACAGTGACAACTAAACAGAGATCCAGCATGTTGGTTGTGGTTAACACAGTGACAACTAAACAGAGACCCAACATGTTGGTTGTGGTTAACACAGTGACAACTAAACAGAGATCCAACATGTTGGTTGTGGTTAACACAGTGACAACTAAACAGAGATCCAACATGTTGGTTGTGGTTAACACAGTGACAACTAAACAGAGATCCAGCATGTTGGTTGTGGTTAACACAGTGACAACTAAACAGAGATCCAACATGTTGGTTGAGGTTAACACAGTGACAACTAAACAGAGATCCAGCATGTTGGTTGTGGTTAACACAGTGACAACTAAACAGAGATCCAGCATGTTGGTTGTGGTTAACACAGTGATAACTAAACAGAGATCCAACATGTTGGTTGAGGGTTAACACAGTGACAACTAAACAGAGACCCAGCATGTTGGTTGTGGTTAACACAGTGACAACTAAACAGAGATCCAACATGTTGGTTGAGGGTTAACACAGTGACAACTAAACAGAGACCCAGCATGTTGGTTGTGGTTAACACAGTGACAACTAAACAGAGATCCAGCATGTTGGTTGTGGTTAACACGGTGACAACTAATTATTGAATGTCAATTGTTCTCATGAATTCATTATCTCTTTGAGAAATAAAACATTTACTAACAGACATAGAAACAGTCAGATGATTTAATGCAATCACATGAACATGTAGTTGTGACATTTTATCTCCATGGTAACTGTCAATAATAATAATAAGTCACTGTTTGTTAAGGTAGTTATAGACAGTACAGCAACAATAATAATAATAATAATAAGTCACTGTTTGTTAAGGTAGTTATAGACAGTACAGCAACAACAATAATAATAATAATAATAAGTCACTGTTTGTTAAGGTAGTTATAGACAGTACAGCAACAATAATAATAATAATAATAAGTCACTGTTTGTTAAGGTAGTTATAGACAGTACAGCAACAATAATAATAATAAGTCACTGTTTGTTAAGGTAGTTATAGACAGTACAGCAACAATAATAATAATAATAAGTCACTGTTTGTTAAGGTAGTTATAGACAGTACAGAAAGACAAGGCCGTGTCTCACAACTATGTGTATTCACTAACAGGATATTTATTGTCTTTGAGAAATATATTTTTAACTACTTTTACTTCACTACATTCATGAAGAAAATGATGTACTTTTTACTCCATACATTTTACCTGACACCCAAAAGTACTATTTACATTTTGAATGCTTTGCAGGACAGAAAATGGTCTAATTCACACACTTATCGAGATAACATCCCTGGTCATCCCTACTGTCTCTTATCTGGCGGACTCACTAAACACAAATGCTTTGTTTTTAAATGATGTTGGAGTGTGACCCTGGCTATCCGTAAATTAAAATAACAAGAAAATGGTTTGGTATGGTTTGCTTAATAAAAGGAATGTTCAATTATTACTACTTTACTTTTACTTTTGATACTTAATTATATTTGAAACCAAATACTTTTAGACTTTTCCTGAAGTAGTATTTTACTGTGTGACTTTCACTTTTACTTGAGTCATGTTCTATGAAGGAATCTTTCCTTTTACTCCAGTTTGAGAACTGAGTTCTGTTTCCACCACTGTTCTAACGTTCCATATGAGACACAGTTTCAACAGACATTCTGGAACTGCGTCGGCTACAAAGTTACTTTACATTTCATATAAGGAAATAAAGTAACGGTCACTGGGTGAACTCGTTTTGCATTGCCCGGATCCCCGGTTGAGCAGAGTTTGCGCATTTTAGACCATTCCATTGGTCCTTAAAATAAATGTCCACTCAGCTGTAGCACCGGGCCATGCAAAACGAACTTCCCCCTGTCGCAGCGCACTGAGACACAGAGTTCTAAACCCAGACGCGTTTCTTCAAGACATCTCTCTTACATTATTTTTGATAAACATATAGTTTACTGGAAACCAAGTTTAGCTGTGTTTTTTTCCTCCAAAATGTGAGTTACTGTAGGACTTTAATAATTGTAAACAGATCTACAAACCCAAAAGGTTTTCATTTGAAAATGTTCATTTGTATGCCTCATATTAAACTGTCTTAAAATATTTGATGATTAGTTGAATCAGGTGTGTAAGTGCTGGTAAGAACAAAAGGATTGAGAAACCCTGAGATAAACATAAAACCATATAATTGAAAAGCTCCTCCACCATCTTTACCAGACGTTTTACTGATAACATGTCGGCCTACTGATTAGTTTACACTTTGAAAACTGCTGTCTGTCAGCAACTCAGCTCCAGTAGCAGTTCTACTAACTAGTAATATCTCATTCCAGATATTCATTATCTTACTCTGTCCTTTAGAATAAATTATTGTTCAGAAATACTTACTTTATTTGTCAGTTCTCTCCATATAGTGTTTTCTGCTCTGTCGTCTCAAAATGGATCCTTTCCAAAAGAACAACTTTACTTTCTGTTTCACTCAGCCGTCTCCCCACCCTGATAATAAAGTGTTTTATTGGTATCTTCCACTAGATGGCAGTAAACACCTGCTGTAACTAGACTTTACAACTATGTGTTCTGTTTCATACAGGCAGTGTCCCAGAGTTGGAGTGCTGATCTAGGATCAGGTCGGTCTCCCCTGTCCATGTAATCTGATTCATTATGATCTAGGATCAGGTCCCTCCTCTCCATGTAATCTGATTCATTATGATCTAGGATCAGGTCCCCCCTCTCCATGTAATCTGATTCATTATGATCTAGGATCAGGTCCTCCTCTCCATGTAATCTGATTCATTATGATCTAGGATCAGGTCCCCCTCTCCATGTAATCTGATTCATTATGATCTAGGATCAGGTCCCCCTCTCCATGTAATCTGATTCATTATGATCTAGGATCAGGTCCCTCCTCTCCATGTAATCTGATTCATTATGATCTAGGATCAGGTCCCCCTCTCCATGTAATCTGATTCATTATGATCTAGGATCAGGTCCCCCCTCTCCATGTAATCTGATTCATTATGATCTAGGATCAGGTCCCCCTCTCCATGTAATCTGATTCATTATGATCTAGGATCAGGTCCCCCTCTCCATGTAATCTGATTCATTATGATCTAGGATCAGGTCCCCCTCTCCATGTAATCTGATTCATTATGATCTAGGATCAGGTCCCCCCTCTCCATGTAATCTGATTCATTATGACCTAGGATCAGGTCCCCCCTCTCCATGTAATCTGATTCATTATGATTTAGGATCAGGTCCCTCCTCTCCATGTAATCTGATTCATTATGATCTAGGATCAGGTCCCCCTCTCCATGTAATCTGATAAATTACGATCTAGGATCAGGTCCCCCCTCTCCATGTAATCTGATTCATTATGATCTAGGATCAGGTCCCCCTCTCCATGTAATCTTATTCATTATGATCTAGGATTCAGTCCCTCCTCTCCATGTAATCTGATTCATTCTGATCTAAAAGGCTAAACTGATCCTAGATCAGCTCTCCTACTCTTTATGAATACTGTCACAGGTGACTCTTCAAGATGAGGATCATGATTTGTAAAACAAGCTTTATTCTTTAAGAATCAATTAATAACTTTCGGCAATGTCTTCAGTAACCGAGTATTCCAGGCACTCTCTTCTTATGAACCAGTTGCTATTAAATAAAGAACATACTGCTTTATAGATCCCAACCTGACAAACAATTGTTTGGGCCTTACTTTGAGCACTTGCATTGGGCCTCCATTGAGTCTCCATGTGTCAAGCAGTACAGAGAAACACCCTCTAGATGACAGCAGAGGCTCTTGGATCTACCCTGTCTAACCACTGGGCCTCCATTGAGTCTCCATGTGTCAAGCAGTACAGAGAAACACCCTCTAGATGACAGCAGAGGCTCTTGGATCTACCCTGTCTAACCACTGGGCCTCCATTGAGTCTCCATGTGTCAAGCAGTACAGAGAAACACCCTCTAGATGACAGCAGATGTACCCTGTCTAACCACCAGTTTAGTGATCTCGTTCCATCAACATGTCCATACTACTTCACAACCGATTTGAGGTCTTGACCAGCAATGTCCCATTGGGCTCAACCAAGCCGAGAGTGAGGTTCTAGAAAGAGGACTGACTTTCATACCAACTCCTAAACAGGTGGACTGGGGGGAGCTCCGGAGGGATCTACACGTCTATCATAGAAGATTGAAGTTATCAGATCATTTTGAATATGAAACAGATTTTCCTCATATACTATTTCCAAACCCCTCACATTGGGAACCTCAGTTGGAGTCAGTGTCAGAAACTATACAGACTCTTATACGTAGGGATGTGGCTTCCTTTTCACAATTCAGAACCAGATCTGTTTATCAGCTTAACCTTATAAATGTTTAAACAAATCAAGCTCTAGAAATATAGTGATGAAACCAGCAGATAAGGGGCTCAGATTGTTGTAATGGATAAAGTGAATATCTTCTTGAAGCCAATAGACAATAGGATCATGTTAAACACTATGTTCCATTGTCCCACTCAACACAACCAGAAAACACAAAGATGAATCCAGGAGATAAACTGTATGAGGTTAAAATAAGTTTGAATTAATGTGACATAAATGGTCATATTTATGGAAAGTACATTTTAATTGCATTAGCCTATCTTTCTCGGCCATTTTCTCAAAATGACATGTTCCCCGTGCTCCAATTCATTTCTCTCAGTCTTCAGAGGATGTACATTCACATTATTCCACACACAGGTTCTTAGGTCTTATAGTCAGACTTTTACATAGTCTTTTTTTAATATCTTGTGTCGTTTTGATGTTAAGTGTCATTTTATCTGTAAATATATGCAAAATTTGCATCCATCATACATGTGAATGGTGATTTTTAAATAATTCCATGAAATGAAAATCTTTTGATGAACTGTTCTGTAAAAGTCTGACCATTGAGTGTCTTATCACAATAAAACAAAAACAAAAAACATTCTGCCTTGAAGCAATGTGTTGAAAAACGAATTCTCGTAATATGCAAATTAGCCCATATTTAAGGAGGTTTTGCTTCATTTGCATATTTACATGTTATAATAAATTAAACTTGTAATACAAAAATATATGGTATTTAAGTATACTTTCAACTGGTAAAGTTTCAGTCTGATGAGAGTAAAGGAAAGAAATCCCTATTAGCCTGTGGTGCCTGGGTTTCAGAACAACTGGGCTGGTGTCACGTTCCTGACCTATTGTTCCTTTTTCTTTTATTTATTTAGTTGGTCAGGGCGTGAGTTGGGGTGGGTTGTTTTTGTGTGTTTTGTCTAGTCTATGGGGTGTTGTATGTGTATGGGGCAGAGTAGAGTATAGTTGTCTAGTTATGTCTATGGCTGCCTGGATTGGTTCTCAATCAGAGACAGCTGTCATTCATTGTCTCTGATTGGGAGCCATAGGCAGTAGGCTTGTGTGGGTAGTTGTCTATGTCTATGTTGCATGTGTGCACTTAGTTCAGTTTAGCTTCACGATCGTTTGTTTTGTTCATTTTGTAAGTGGTTGTTTTTTCCTTCGTTAAAGAAGATGTATTTTTCACGCGCTGCACATTGGTCCTCTCTCTCTCCCTTTGACGATCGTGACAGCTGGCAGGTAGGATTTAGTTTCTCCCTGTTTCTGGCCCACAGTCCAGTACAGAGGTGGTGGTAATGCACAATAACGTTGGATGCCAACTGCTGTTAAACCCCGTGGTGGTGGTGTTGGAGGAGGTGGTGGAGCATACATCTGCTGTTAAACCCCGTGGTGGTGGTGTTGGAGGAGGTGGTGGAGCATACATCTGCTGTTAAACCCCGTGGTGGTGGTGGTGTTGGAGGAGGTGGTGGAGCATACATCTGCTGTTAAACCCCGTGGTGGTGGTGTTGGAGGAGGTGGTGGAGCATACATCTGCTGTTAAACCCCGTGGTGGTGGTGTTGGAGGAGGTGGTGGAGTTGGAGGAGGTGGTGGAGCATACATCTGCTGTTAAACCCCGTGGTGGTGGTGTTGGAGGAGGTGGTGGAGCATACATCTGCTGTTAAACCCCGTGGTGGTGGTGTTGGAGGAGGTGGTGGAGCATACATCTGCTGTTAAACCCCGTGGTGGTGGTGTTGGAGGAGGTGGTGGAGCAAACATCTGCTGTTAAACCCCGTGGTGGTGGTGTTGGAGGAGGTGGTGGAGCATACATCTGCTGTTAAACCCTGTGGTGGTGGTGTTGGAGGAGGTGGTGGTAATGCACAATAACGTTGGATGAACACTGCTGTTAAACTGAAGAAGAAGAAGAAGAAGTAGTTGTAGTAGTAGTAGTAGTGGTAGTGGTAATACTAGCGGTAGTAGTAGTAGCAGTAGTAGTAGTAGCAGTAGCAGTAGCAGTATCAGTAGTAGTACTACTAGTAGCAGTAGTAGCAGTAGTAGTAGTAGCAGTAGTAGTAGTAGTAGTAGAAGTAGTAGTAGTAGTGGTAATACTAGCAGTAGCAGTAGTAGCAGTAGTAGCAGTAGTAGTAGTAGCAGTAGTAGTAGTAGTAGTAGTGGTAATACTAGCGGTAGTAGCAGTAGTAGCAGTAGCAGTAGTAGTAGTAGTAGTAGTAGTAGTAGCAGTAGCAGTAGCAGTAGTAGAAGCAGTAGGACCATGATGCCTTGCTCCCAGACAGACTAAACAAATTCTTTGCTCGCTTTGAGGACAATACAGTGCCACTGACACGGCCCGCTACCAAAACTTGCGGGCTCTCCTTCACTGTAGCCAACGTGAGTAAAACATTTAAACGTGTTAACCCTCGCAAGGCTGCAGGCCCAGACGGCATCCCCGGCCGTGTCCTCAGAGCATGTGCAGACCAGCTGGCTGGTGTATTTACGGACATATCTCCCTGGCATATTACATCATTTATGCAGCACCATAGAAGACATTTTTGGACTCACCTTGTTGTGCTGTGCTGTGCTCACTTGAACAGGAAGGTGGCACGGTGGTCCTTCGTGGGGAAATGTTGTCATCAAAGTCTGGCATTCTCTGGATTTATGGTGCTTTCAAAACAACTGGAACTCGGAAAAAAACAAGGTCAAATCATGATGACGTCATTGATCTACAGGTCGTTGCTCTAGAAAGAGGCCGGATTTACAATTCCGAGTTGGATGACCGTTCAAAACGTATTTTCCCAGTCGGAGCTCGTTTATTCCCAACTTCCCAGTGTTCTTGAACTCACTGAAGTCAAGTTTTTGCAGTTCCGAGTTAACAGTTGTTTTGACTGCGGCACAAATCATGTTTCATTGACAGCATGGCCAATGTTGAATGTTTATCATTTTAAACTAGGAAGAGAGACCCTTAATCCCAGATGTGGGACCACACAGCCACTTCACTGAATAGCAGGCTAGTGATGCTTTGCAATGCGTGTAGTTAGCCACTGTCACTGATTCCTTCCAAACCAGTCATTGTTGAATTTGCGATTTCCAACTTGTTGTGTAATGTTTATGTCCAACGGCCGATGAGCACCGATATGTTTGACCTATTATTTATCTTCATATGATTTGCCAGTAGATTGTTGACTTGATTCATGATGATGACTGCTAGCTTGCTAGCTAAGGTTTTGAAAGTAGGATGTTGATATGATCAGTCCAATCAAAGCTACTGCACATATAACGTAATTTGACGTCATTTTGTCTGTGGCCAATGGCCTTGAGCCTTCTTGGATGGGCATTTCTAATGTATCTCTATGGCAGCACCCAAAGGGGCTCAAATTCTCCAGGTCTCCCCTTAGACTTGGAGGTGACGTAGTTTCCCCATGAGTGACAGAACACTGAGCCAATCACGGCACTACGCTCTGTATTTCCTGCTGGCTGCCTCGCCACCACGAAAGCACTGAACTGAAACACCTGCATGTTGGAGCTGCCTTACTCAAGAAAACAAAAAGGAGACCATGTTTGTATCTGGCTTTATTAACTTAATGATATATATATATATATATATTACATTGTTTGCCAACTGATATGACACATATTAATGCCAACAAAAACATGCAAAACAGGCAAGTCCCCCCCCCAAAAACATAATTTTTGGGGGCATAAAATGTGGGGCTCATGCTGCATAAAATGTGGGGCTCATGCCTGCCCTGAATGACGTGTTGCCACTGTTTGATGCCCTTCTTCCTTTTACAAGCAGGAATGTGAACAAAACAATTTGACACATGACCAACAACGTGATTAAAGTGTAAAAAAAATACAAATAAAATGAAACTGAATTAGAATTACTACCTTTAATATACATTTACATTTTACATTTAAGTCATTTAGCAGACGCTCTTATCCAGAGCGACTTACAAGTTGGTGCATTCACCTTATGATATCCAGTGGAACAACCACTTTACAATAGTGCATCTAACTCTTTTAAGGGGGGGGGGGGGGTTAGAAGGATTACTTTATCCTATCCTAGGTATTCCTTAAAGAGGTGGGGTTTCAGGTGTCTCCGGAAGGTGGTGATTGACTCCGCTGACCTGGCGTCGTGAGGGAGTTTGTTCCACCATTGGGGTGGAATAACTCCATGAAGAAATAATTGAATCAAACTGCACTATAAAGTCAGGTCAGAGGTCATTCAACCCCTTTAAATGAATGTTTCTTTCCCTTTCCTTTCCCCCGACCTCAGACTAATTATTTAAAAACATTTCAAACATTTCATACATTTTGTAAAGCAGGTTTACATAGTTTTTTTCAGTACATTTCTTATCAAAATAATTCACGTGATCAAGTAAAACTCAGAAAATAAACACTTCTGAAAATAAAACAATCGCAGAGCCCCATTTTCAACATGTTGCATTGATTTATTCTAAATATAAACCCTGTTGTTTAACACATCTATTAGATCCTTCAACAAGTTGGTTCTGTCTTATCATTGATTTAGTCTAAATATAAACCCTGTTGTTTAACACATCTATTAGATCCTTCAACAAGTTGGTTCTGTCTTATCATTGATTTAGTCTAAATATAAACCCTGTTGTTTAACACATCTATTAGATCCTTCAACAAGTTGGTTCTGTCTTATCATTGATTTAGTCTAAATATAAACCCTGTTGTTTAACACATCTATTAGATCCTTCAACAAGTTGGTTCTGTCTTATCATTGATTTAGTCTAAATATAAACCCTGTTGTTTAACACATCTATGAGATCCTTCAACAAGTTGGTTCTGTCTTATCATTGATTTAGTCTAAATATAAACCCTGTTGTTTAACACATCTATTAGAACTTTCAACAAGTTGGTTCTGTCTTATCAGCCTAATATTCAATAATAATACATTACTTGGACCTACTTTCTTTTAAACACGGTCCCATGTAATGGAGACAGATGATCGTTATAGATGACATTACCTCCCATTCAGCTGTTTATACCTCTGCTCCAAATGTCCCATTTTGTCCCTTACAGCCTGTTTGAGTTCAGTGAGTACTACTTCCTGTCACTAGCAGCTTATCTATTTTGTCAGTCTGAAAGCTCAAACCTTCTATTCATTATTTAACTTTGTATTGAAACCACAGCTTCTTCAATTCACTAAAATATGGCATTATCAGAGTGCTATTCAAAAACCCACTAAAAACATATTACCATTCTATCACGTTTCAGGTAAGACCCAGACTGTGTTGACGTAACAATGTGTATTACAGCAACAGGGGCAGGCAAACGACAGGCCAAGGCAGGGAGGGGTCGATGATCCATAGTAGTGGGGCAAAGGTACAGGATGGCAGGCAGACTCAGGGTCAGGCAGAGTGGTCAGGCAGGCGGGCTCAGAGTCAGGACAGGCAAGGGTCAAAACCAGAAGGGCGAGAAAAGAGAGAGACTGGGGAAAAGCAGGAGCTGAGACAAAAATGCTGGTTGACTTGACAAACAAGACGAACTGGCAACAGACAAACAGAGAACACAGGGATAAGTACCCAGGGGATAATGGGGAAGATTGGTGACACCTGGAGGGGGGTGGAGACAAGCACTAGGACAGGTTAAACAGATCAGGACGTGACAGTCCTGGCGTCTTACTTGGGCGCATACCTGGTTGAGCTGGGTCCTGGCGTTGGAACTTAGAGATGAGGCCTGGGTCCAGGATGTCCCTAGCGGAGACCCAGCACCTCTCCTCTGGACCATAACCCTCCCAGTGTGATAGAAAATGTAGGTATTCACCTTATTTGTTGGATATGTCACAATTATTTACCTAAACAGTGAGATATTTCTGTCCTGCTAATGCTGAGTTTTATGGTGTCCACTCTAGCTTCCTGGTGATAAAACCTACAGCTGGCATTCCAGTGACAGGATGTGGGGTGGTTGTAACTGTGCTAGAAAGGAGTAGAACAAAGGCCTCAATGGTTCTTAGACATCCTGGCCTGGGAAATTAGGCCAGGGTCAGGGGTTAAGATAACGCCAGGGGCAGATAAAGACAGGATGGCCCAAAGTGGCTCATGGTGCCCCCCAATCTGTATGGGAGGGGTGGAACCAAGCATTCTGGGTATTAGCTATATGAACTGTGCGTTGTCTGTATGATTCTGACTCTCAGACTAACAGTCAGAACAAGACTGGTGGGCTGACGGTCTCATTATTGCAATAATTAATCAATATTAAATAAAGATGATTGTTTGAAGAAATGACCAAGTCTCTCAGTACTGAATTTCCACAACAGTTGTTAGTGTTGTCATTGTCACGCCCTGACCGTAGAGAGCTTTTATGTCTCTATTTTGGTTTGGTCAGGGTGTGATTTAGGTGGGCATTCTATGTTCATATGTTTTGTATGTCTTTGTATTTTTCCCGGGTGTGCTTCTCAATCAGAGGCAGCTGTCTATCGTTGTCTCTTATTGGGAACCATACTTAGGTAGCTTTTTCCCACATGGTTTTTGTGGGTAGTTCATTTCTGTTTAGTGTTTTCACCTTACAGGACTGTTTCGGTTATTCTCTGGTTTATTTTTGTTATAGTGTTCAGTTTCAATACATCAAGCATAAACACTTACCACGCTGCGCTTTGGTCCGATGATTCCTCTTCTTCAGACGACGAATACCGTTACAGTTAGTAAATGGTGCTTTGTATCAGTCATTCTACTACTGTATAGCCTGGTTGTTGTTATTAAATGGTGCTTTGTATCAGTCATTCTACTACTGTATAGCCTGGTTGTTGTTATTAAATGGTGCTTTGTATCAGTCATTCTACTACTGTATAGCCTGGTTGTTGTTATTAAATGGTGCTTTGTATCAGTCATTCTACTACTGTATAGCCTGGTTGTTGATATTAAATGGTGCTTTGTATTCGTCATTCTTCTACTGTATAGCCTGGTTGTAGTTATTAAATGGTGATTTGTATCAGTCATTCTACTACTGTATAGCCTGGTTGTTGATATTAAATGGTGCTTTGTATCAGTCATTCTACTACTGTATAGCCTGGTTGTTGTTATTAAATGGTGCTTTGTATCAGTCATTCTACTACTGTATAGCCTGGTTGTTGATATTAAATGGTGCTTTGTATCAGTCATTCTACTACTGTATAGCCTGGTTGTTGTTATTAAATGGTGCTTTGTATCAGTCATTCTACTACTGTATAGCCTGGTTGTTGATATTAAATGGTGCTTTGTATCAGTCATTCTACTACTGTATAGCCTGGTTGTTGTTATTAAATGGTGCTTT
The DNA here is from genome assembly GCF_016432855.1 of Salvelinus namaycush. NCBI lineage: Eukaryota > Metazoa > Chordata > Actinopteri > Salmoniformes > Salmonidae > Salvelinus > Salvelinus namaycush. The sequence continues at coordinate 447,519 of NW_024061253.1, forward strand.
TTATCAGTCATTCTACTACTGTATAGCCTGGTTGTTAGTGTTGTTATTAAATGGTGCTTTGTATCAGTCATTCTACTACTGTATAGCCTGGTTGTTAGTGTAGTTATTAAATGGTGCTTTGTATCAGTCATTCTACTACTGTATAGCCTGGTTGTTAGTGTAGTTATTAAATGGTGCTTTGTATCAGTCATTCTACTACTGTATAGCCTGGTTGTAGTTATTAAATGGTGCTTTGTATCAGTCATTCTTCTACTGTATAGCCTGGTTGTTAGTGTAGTTATTAAATGGTGCTTTGTATCAGTCATTCTACTACTGTATAGCCTGGTTGTTGTTATTAAATGGTGCTTTGTATCAGTCATTCTTCTACTGTATAATCTGATGTTAGTGTTGTAAAATTATTTTAACAACGCTAGTGACTTGGGTCTTGTACGTGTGCTCTTTCTGTTCAAAGGCAATTTGCATATTTTTTGTCTAAATTCTTATCAATAAAAACTTTGAAAGAATATTTAATTAATCCACTCCAAACTGGCCCGATTGTCACAGCTGCAATACTGATCTTAACCACAGAGTGGGGCTGTAATACTGATCTTAACCACAGAGTGGGGCTGTAATACTGATCTTAACCACAGAGTGGGGCTGCAATACTGATCTTAACCACAGGGTGGGGCTGTAATACTGATCTTAACCACAGAGTGGGGCTGTAATACTGATCTTAACCACAGAGTGGGGCTGTAATACTGATCTTAACCACAGGGTGGGGCTGTAATACTGATCTTAACCACAGAGTGGGGCTGTAATACTGATCTTAACCACAGAGTGGGGCTGTAATACTGATCTTAACCACAGGGTGGCGCTGTAATACTGATCTTAACCACAGAGTGGGGCTGTAATACTGATCTTAACCACAGAGTGGGGCTGTAATACTGATCTTAACCACAGAGTGTGGCTGTAATACTGATCTTAACCACAGGGTGGGGCTGTAATACTGATCTTAACCACAGAGTGGGGCTGTAATACTGATCTTAACCACAGAGTGGGGCTGCAATACTGATCTTAACCACAGAGTGGGGCTGCAATACTGATCTTAACCACAGGGTGGGGCTGTAATACTGATCTTAACCACAGGGTGGGGCTGTAATACTGATCTTAACCACAGGGTGGGGCTGTAATACTGATCTTAACCACAGAGTGGGGCTGTAATACAGATCTTAACCACAGGGTGGGGCTGTAATACTGATCTTAACCACAGGGTGGGGCTGTAATACTGATCTTAACCACAGAGTGGGGCTGTAATACATATCTTAACCACAGGGTGGGGCTGTAATACTGATCTTAACCACAGAGTGGGGCTGTAATACAGATCTTAACCACAGGGTGGGGCTGTAATACTGATCTTAACCACAGAGTGGGGCTGTAATACTGATCTTAACCACAGAGTGGGGCTGTAATACTGATCTTAACCACAGAGTGGGGCTGTAATACTGATCTTAACCACAGGGTGGGGCTGTAATACTGATCTTAACCACAGGGTGAGGCTGTAATACTGATCTTAACCACAGGGTGGGGCTGTAATACAGAGGAACTGTTGGGAGACAGTTGTTGTATCCCAAACTGTGTGTTCGTGTCTGACATTCCTACACATTTGTGTGTATGTGTTACACTCTAGACTTGACATTGTTTACAATGCTGACATATGTGTCTATAATGAGGTACAGAACACATATCTATCTGAACCAACCACACATGGGTCTATAATGAGGTACAGAATACATATCTATCTGAACCAACCACACATGGGTCTATAATGAGGTACAGAACACATATCTATCTGAACCAACCACACATGGGTCTATAATGAGGTACAGAATACATATCTATCTGAACCAACCACACATGGGTCTATAATGAGGTACAGAACACATATCTATCTGAACCAACCACACATGGGTCTATAATGAGATACAGAATACATATCTATCTGAACCAACCACACATGGGTCTATAATGAGGTACAGAACACATATCTATCTGAACCAACCACACATGGGTCTATAATGAGGTACAGAATACATATCTATCTGAACCAACCACACATGGGTCTATAATGAGATACAGAACACATATCTATCTGAACCAACCACAGATGGGTCTATAATGAGATACAGAATACATATCTAGCTGAACCAACCACACATGGGTCTATAATGAGGTACAGAACACATATCTATCTGAACCAACCACACATGGGTCTATAATGAGGTACAGAATACATATCTATCTGAACCAACCACACATGGGTCTATAATGAGATACAGAACACATATCTATCTGAACCAACCACAGATGGGTCTATAATGAGATACAGAATACATATCTAGCTGAACCAACCACACATGGGTCTATAACGAGATACAGAATACATATCTATGGGTTAGGGTTAGGTTTATGGTTAGGGTTAGGTTAGGGTTAGTGTTGGGTTAGT